>NC_134780.1:2487327-2494827 GCF_046742065.1 Oratosquilla oratoria | reverse complement strand
TATATATATATATATTCTATTAAATATCACAGCATACTCAGCGTTCGTGATCTTTTTCTTAACACTTTCGATTCTTCTAATTATTCTCTTCTTAGAACTAGGTAAATGATCAATAATATTTCCAATCGAGTCCATTGTAGATATGAAAACTAGAACATTACAATGTTTCGCCTATACCTTAGGCATCTTCTGGTAATTTTATTTTTAAAACTACATACATGCTTACAAATACAAAAAATATAAAAGATGGAATACTAGGAGAAAAAATAATTAGAAGAATAATTAGAAGAATCAAAAGTGTTAGAGAAAAAGATCACGGACGCTGAGTATGCTGTGATATTCAATAGAAAATGTCTCGATGAAAACCTGCTTCCTGAATTCACAACTCCCAGAAACAACAGATCCTCCCTTGGGAGTTCCAGCAGACATCCTCCCAGCGCAGCCGACATAATCTCACCGAACATAATCCCACCGGACATAATATCACCAATCAACAGCAGAACCTTCCTACGGAGTTCCAGCAGACACCCTCCTAGCGCAGCCGACATAATCCCACCGAACATAATCCCACCGGACATAATCTCACCAATCAACAACAGACCCACCACACGTAGCTCCATTGTGCGCCAGCCTAGGTACCAACTGTGACCTCTCCCAGTACCATGTATACACCATTGTGCGCCAACCTAGGCAGCAACTGTGACCTCTCCCAATACCTTGTATACACCAAATTTCTGTATTTAAATTGTTAGCATTCTTTTTATGTATTAGATTCTTTTCTCGCCTGAAGATGGTTGAAAGCATCAACCGAAAGCTCGCATTATGTATTATTGTATAGTATTTTCTTAATAATTCAATATGGATCTCGGCAGCCTCGTTTTTGACCTCCCTTCTGATTACAAGAAGTCTATTCGGAAGATAGAGAAAACTACTAAGAAGTTAGTTGATACTGAATTTGCGCTGGTCTTTAACCAAACATGTTTAAAAGAGAACTTACTGCCTATTTATTCTAATATATATATATATGTATATATACATATAAATATACATACATATATATATATATATATATATACACCTATTATATATATATATATATATATACACACATATATATATATATTATATATATATATATATATATATATGTTTATTTATTCATTTATTAGCGGATTACTTTATTTATTTATTTATTTATTTATTTTTTTATCTCTTCGGTCATAAGTTTATGCCCATTTCATTGCATTTGTTGAATCATTTTCTTTGTATGAATTTACCTTTTGCTCACTTGATTACTCATTTATTCGTTTATTCTTGTGTTTGTTCAGTTATTTGATTATCTTATTTGCTTATTGGCTCATTCATCTTTCCTTTATTCAGTTATTGGTTGATAAACTTTTTCATTCAGTCGTTTATTCGTGTATTTCTGTATTCACTCATATGTTTATTTTTCATTTATTTATTCGTTCATTTGCTTAATCATTCAGTGATTTACTTATTCATTTAAAAGTTTATTTTTATCAATCTATTAATTTATACATTCATTCATTCATTCATTCATTCATTCATTCATTCATTCATTCATTCATTCATTTATTCATTCATTCATTCATTCATTCATTCATTCATTCATTCATTCATTCATTCATTCATTTATTCATTATTCATTATTCATTATTCATTTATTCATTTATTCATTTATTCATTTATTCATTTATTCATTTATTCATTTATTCATTTATTCATTTATTCATTTATTCAATATGAGATCATGATAGGCTCTTTACCTTTATGTTTGAAGCGCAATTTTCTCATTGGGTAATTCCATCCACAATCTACTGTTGTGAAACTTGGAAACTGACGAAGGTGATGGTAGCTTGGCTAAATAATACACAAAGTAAAAATGGAAAAAACGATGAGGGCAAGCTGAGAGAGAGAGAGCAGACTGGAGTGCAAGATACTTTAGAGGCGGTAAAAGAGAGGAAGTGGAATTGGGCAGGTAAATTACTGCAAATTTTGGTGTATGTACGTACGTGCGTATGTATGTGTGTATGTATGTATGCATGTATGTATATATGTATGTATGTATGTATGTATGTATGTATGTATGCATATATGTATACATGTATGTATGTATGCATGTATATATGTATGTATGTATGTATATATGTATGTATGTATGTATGTATGTATGTATGTGTGTACTATTATTGTTGTTGATTTTATTGTTAAAAGTACATATATATTCTAAAGTTCAAGTCTTCCGCCCTCATTCCTCTCCTAGATACAATAGTTATTAGTGTGTTGGAACAAATAACAGGATACATGGAGGAGGTCATGTAAATCTAGAATTATTTAGATATGTCACTCTACTTGGCCTATCTTCTTAAATGTTCCTGTGATGTAAGAGGAAAAGGGTGTCAGAGACGTGTCCTGTTGAACGGAATAACGAGTGTGCGTGTCCGTTAATTGATTAAAATCTTATTGTATTAAAAGAATGAATTATATTAGCAGTTTTAGTGTTTTGTTACCTTTAAGTGTTATGGAACTCAAGTCATTTGGTTCACTCCAACATGGAGGCCGTGGAAGTAACAGTTGAGAGTGGATTTAGAGTACTGTAGTGGACGAAGGCACTTCATACATTTTGGGCCCAAAGGTTCCCCCTCAGCTGAGTAACATTGTCTGATAATAGCTAGGATGCGAGTTTCTGAAGTGCGTTAAAAACACGGATGTTTTGATAATTCGTGCTAGCTCCCAATCTGATCACTTAAATAGTTTGGTATTTGAACAAGATCTCTAATATGTACCACTTGCATAAATGGGAAGGACAATAAGAAATGTGGCTGGAGCCGATAGCTTTGAGTAGGACTCTTACTGGAAAAATTAGAGTCCCATCTTGATTAATCCTTTCCACATCTGTGTACCAGATTCAATCGTATTTTGGTTGATACCAGAATATTTCGTTCACCTCCATGGCACTCTCGCAGTAGCAAAAGGATTATTTTTGAAACATTAATGCAGTTGTTTTCATTCATTTACAAGTTGTAGACTTAAGATCTAATTTCAGCACTACAGTCTGAAAGAAAGAAGAATATTGCTCAGCGTGCATCGGGATGTGAAAATGGGGATGTAGGGGGTGAGGTGTAAACGTGTGAACGGGGTATTTGGTTGTCGAACACGTTGGTTAAACCCCAAATACCCCGTTCACACGTTCACACATCACTTTAAATACGTGTCTGTCGAACCGCGTTCGACGAACCGTTAGAGCGTTTAAATCCCCTCTTACTTGTTAGCAGTGCAGAAGCTAAAGCTCCGAGGGAAGATGTGGCGGCAGCGAAGTGGTTGTTCACAGGTAAACCACACGTAGCTGTTTCGTCGTCCATGGACACCTCCTCTATTTCACCTTTAGGTTGTTGGTGTTGCTAATTAGCATTGCCTGTTCCGTATGTGCATAGAGTCTAGGGAAAGTAATGGCAAATATATCGGTAATGCAAAAGTTCATTCTAAGAGACAGTTATGGATTTGTAAGGCATTTCTCTGCCCAAAGTCTGATCAGTGTCGTTACCGTCTCCCGCACAAACTGACGCCATGGAAGAAGAGATCGCTGAGAGCATTATTTGTTGGCAATGTACGTTCCAGGCATTGGTACCCATATCAGCGATGAGAATACCATAGAATCACACAGGGCCCATCTCCTTGTCTTCCGCTCACATGATTACAGTACATCTGTTGACTCTGCCTTTGACACTATGGCGATGACACCTTTGGATTCCTATAGGCCCACAGGGTAATCTGATTGTGCTTGATGGGAAGATGAAGCCATGGGTTGCATAGACACGGTAAAGGAAACATGAACTGGAGGTGAAGCTTTTATTCCTGACGTTTCGTCTATCGACTTTCTCAAAGTCGATAGACGAAACGTCAGGAATAAAAGCTTCACCTCCAGTCCATGTTTCCTTTACCGTGTCTATACAACTTGTTCACATGGATTTTCAAGCCCTGGGTTCCCTCTTTTGAACGCTGCTGCCAGATGTGATACAAGGGTCATTTCTTTTGTATGCTGTAAGCAGCTGGGGATTTACCTCCTTCTTGCCTGTAACTCTTTCATCTCCTTTTTTTTTCCTAAGATCCCTACCCTAGCCATCTCACAACTGTTGAGGTCATTAGCAATGGCCACTGACGTAAGGTGTTCACTGTCACGTCCTTACAAGTCTGGTGATAAGGGTTAAGTTCTTTGATAAAGTGGTTATCCAGTTCCTTGGCATTTAGCCTCTGAGAGGCAGCTATTTTTCGCCAAATAATTTCGTTATTCACATACCAAAACACACGAAAAAATAGATATGATTACCTCCAACTTATCATATAGCCCCTGATAGGCAGTGTTCTGAAAATGGTGTTGTTATAAGCCTCAACTAACTGGATCACAAAAAATACAGTTATTCCCATGTCACACACAATGGCAAGGTAAACTTCATTTTTTCCTGTTTCTAGAATTTCTTATACTTTAGTGTCTTCTGACATAGATTATCCTAATAACAACTATGATAACCACATACTTCAGCATCTTTTTATGTCATACAATGAATTGGTAGAATTGATGACTTTTTCGATGTATGTAGTGCGTTCTTCTTCGTAGTCTTTTTTTTCTAACTGGTGACCCACATAGTTGAGTAAATGTGGAACAACCTTAGAGCTCTCATCAAGGAGAAATCAATTGGAGACAGCGATGAACCCAATTGCTTTATCGGTGGTTCCAGTTCTGGAAACTTGGACAACACAGCAAACAGAAGACAAAAATTAGAACAACTGCAGAATGGTAAAGAACTTAAAGGAGATAAAAATAAAGTTATTCTTAAGATCAGAGAAGGAAAATTCTGCAGGAAAAGGTACAAAGTTCTCAGGATGATATATTATAGCACTTTTGAATATACAACTAAATAGAGGAAAGATTCAAATACAACACACTGAGAGCTATACCAGGCAGTCTATACCTATTTCCTCGTATGCCATGAGACTTTCAGAGAACGTGCAGAACAAATCCTCTTTACTGTAATGCACACTGATGAGCAAACGAAAATTATATTTTATTTGTGTGATACACGGATGATTCAATGTCATATGACCCATTCATATGATTGGTTGGGAAAGAAACAATCAAATGATTCAGCACACTTTTTTACCTTTGAACCTGAACAAAATCAGAACAGCATAGTGTATACTTCTCTCTGAGTTCAAAGAAGATGATGGAAAATGAACATGGACATTTTACAAGAAACTGTACATGTAGCTCTCAGTATGAGAAAAAAATGAAAATGAACATGGACATTTTACAAGAAACTGTACATGTAGCTCTCAGTATGAGAAAAAAAAAATGAAAATGAACTTGGAAATTTTACAAGAAACTGTACATGTAGCTCTCAGTATGAGAAAAAAATGAAAATGAACATGGACATTTTACAAGAAACTGTAAATGTAGCTCTCAGTATGAGAAAAAAAATGAAAATGAACATGGACATTTTACAAGAAACTGTACATGTAGCTCTCAGTATGAGAAAAAAAATGAAAATGAACATGGACATTCTACAAGAAACTGTACATGTAGCTCTCAGTATGAGAAAAAAAAATGAAAATGAACATGGACATTTTACAAGAAACTGTACATGTAGCTCTCAGTATGAGAAAAAAAATGAAAATGAACATGGACATTTTACAAGAAACTGTACATGTAGCTCTCAGTATGAGAAAAAAAATGAAAATGAACATGGACATTTTACAAGAAACTGTAAATGTAGCTCTCAGTATGAGAAAAAAAATGAAAATGAACATGGACATTTTACAAGAAACTGTATATGTAGCTCTCAGTATGAGAAAAAAAATGAAAATGAACATGGACATTCTACAAGAAACTGTACATGTAGCTCTCAGTATGAGAAAAAAAATGAAAATGAACATGGACATTTTACAAGAAACTGTAAATGTAGCTCTCAGTATGAGAAAAAAAATGAAAATGAACATGGACATTTTACAAGAAACTGTACATGTAGCTCTCAGTATGAGAAAAAAAATGAAAATGAACATGGACATTTTACAAGAAACTGTACATGTAGCTCTCAGTATGAGAAAAAAAAGAAAAAGAAAATGAACATGGACATTTTACAAGAAACTGTACATGTAGCTCTCAGTATGAGAAAAAAAATGAACATGAACATTTTACAAGAAACTGTACATGTAGCTCTCAGTATGAAAAAAAAGAAAAGAAAATGAACATGGAGATTTTTACAAGAAACTGTAAATGTAGCTCTCAGTATGAAAAAAAAAATGAAAATGAACATGGACATTTTACAAGAAATTGTACATGTAGCTCTCAGTATGAGAAAAAAAATATTGACACTCTTGGACATACGCACTAACAGCTATATCAAGCAACCTGTATCAATCTTCGTTTACCATAGACTTTTGGAGAATGGGTAGAAAAAAATCATCTGAAGTGTAACATACTACCTTGTTGAGCAAGTGGAGCTGATCTTTTATAACGCTGCTCTGACACATTCACGCCAATGACACATTTCAAAACGCCGGGAAAGAAACGGCTAAGGTGCAAGTCAATTGACGGGGTGCATATCTTATATCCTCTGATCTAGTGTCAGTCTAGACTCTAGAACCTCTGAACAGACTAATTCAGAACTTCCCATTACTTGTCTAAGATCACTGTGAAAAAGGAAAGCCTCTTCTAAAACACGAACTTCTAAGAAGGGTTTTCCATGGTTACTCTAATTTATTCCAACAGGAAAGAAAGTGCTCTCTATCGAGCTGATTACGAGGAAACGAACACGCTACTGGTATTGTATAGATAAATTGGGTCAAATTCAAGTTATCATCGATTTCTAGTTTACAACAGTTAATGGTGCTGTGGGAAGAATATGGTGTCGTCCAAAGCTGTAAACGGTTGAATGGTCTTTTGTCAGAGATATACCACATATCACAGAAACTAGACAATGGTATTAAAGAAAATGTCCTCAGCCTTCAGGTCTTAACGAGTTGCGATACCAAGTCTTTGTTAAATGACCAATGAGAGAAGAAAGCCTTGGAAAATTGATCAGCTCCACAATGATATTAAAGAAATATCCTCTGCCTTGGAAAATACATTAGCTCCGTCCTGTGTTGGTCAGCCAATTAGACGGTAAAGGTGACCAAGTGGAGGAGTTTTGTTTCACTATTACGACATTCCATAACAACCAAACATAGTCAAATCAGATATTATATTTCTCAAAGAAATAAAAATATTGGCCCTAAAAAGATGTTCTGGAGCTGCATGCTACACGTGGAAACTACCAAACTAAGATCTGAAGTCAGACTGATCAGGAAGGCGTAACTGTGGCCCCTACAACTAATACATGTCTGGAAAAATAAAGATATATAGTATTTCAATAATCTGGAAAAGGACACTTATTTCAGATGAATATTGATTTCCAAACAAAGTTTAGAATACCCATAAATTCA
>NC_134780.1:2469827-2472327 GCF_046742065.1 Oratosquilla oratoria | reverse complement strand
CAATTCCTTCCGATTCGGATGGCAAATCTCTGTGTCTCCAGGCCATTCATTCATCTCCGTGGTCCTCCCTAAGAAGGAAAGGTGTTGACCTCTTCTGTCCGAGGTAGCAAAGGATTACAAAGGATTACAAAGGAGGAGCATGCCGACAGGAGACCTTTTGGTCCTTAACTAGGTCGGATGTGAAAAAATATATATAATAATGATAAATAAATAAAAGAAAAATAAATAGAGATTATGATGATATAAGGTTGTTTACTTCAACTTAGCAGCATTCCTTTAACAGGGGCGATAATCCCTTTCAGTGTAGGTGGCTTTTTTTTTTTTTTTTTTTTTTTTTTTTTTATTTGGCCACCACAAAGTTCCTTTTTTCATGTCTGCAGCGCAGCATTCCTTTAACTGGGGCTTTAATCCCTTTCAGTGTTTGTGGCTTTTTTTTTTTTTTTTTTTTTTTTTTTTTTTTTTTTATACTTTGGCCACCACAAAGTTCCTTTTTTCATGTCTGCAGCATTGCCTCGGCAGTGAAGATGTTTATAACAAATTACAAGGTCAAAACATGTCGACAAGACACCTTTCGATCTATAACGAGGTTCGACTGTATAAAAAAGTAAATGCATAAACAGGCAAATAAACAAGATAAATATTTGGCTGACATTGCAACATATTGCTGAGTGTTTGTTCAAATAAATCGTTAAACTTTAAACTACTGCACCACACCCCTTCTCGTCTGTGCGGGAAAGTATTTATTTTATTAGCTGCGTGGTTGTCAAAATTGTTTCTACATTTTCCTATGTTATATCTGCACCCTAATAGTATAGAATAATTATATCTTTTCTGTATAGCACTCGATGTGTAAATGGTATAACTCTGAGGCAAAAATTTCTTTCAATAGTGTTATATTTACCCATGTGAATAGCATTACTTGCTTCTGTTAATTTTCTAAAGCCAATACAGTATTCAAACTATTGCTCTGATTTGTTGAATGTTGATTCGAGTGATCATTTGCGGAGGAAAAGGAAAATGACGCAAACGGACATATGTTAACAGGTGAGATGGTGGTTGGGGAAGATGGGCTGATCATTTCAAGATTTTTCTAATGTAGAGGAGATTAGGGAGGGTTTGTTTTGTGGGTGTGGGAGATGACAGGTAAATGGCTCTGATGGGAAAAGAAAACGATAAGAAAATTAGGAGGAACAGTTATAGTGGACTGCATAGTGAGCTTGTTATATGTTTACCAAAAGATGAGGAATGTGCTAGAGGACTGGAAGAACATGCATAGTTCACCCATACAAAGGGAAAGGGGAGAATGTTATTGCAGTAGATTTAGATGGGGCAGTTTGTTACGTGTAGTTGGAAGGCACATGGAAAAGTGTTAATTTAGAGGAATAGGAATAGTCTGTGTAATTGAAACTTCCCCACCTCACGCTGGGAGTGAAAGGACTTTGGCCTACGTCGACCAACCTATTTTGCCCCAGGTGTTACTTTTACTTTATTCCGCAAGCACCCCACCCCTTCTGTAGAGAGCAGCACTTTTCTTTTTATTCTGGTTGTCGTCAGACCAATTCATTCATATCCGTGGCATCCCAGTGGTAGTTTACTTCGATCAATACCTTCTCATCAAGGCCCAATTTTCTTTTTAATTCTGGGTCCACCAAGCTATTCTATTTATTTCCGTGGTGCCTCAGCGGTAGCATAAGTACCAATAAACCACAATATATTGAACAGAGCACTATAATCATATCTCCATTCACACCTGATATGGGAATTCAATTGACTTTTAGCTAATATGAGATCGCTTCGTGGCTTCTCATCAGGCGAGACTATAGCAGTTGGTGGCTCAGTTTGGAAGAGTATGTGATAAACGAAAGTTATGAATAAATGTGGGTAAAAAGTGATGAAATCTACAAGGAATGAAGATGGTGGTAGTCTGAATGTGAGATTGAGGTGTGAGAGGCTTAGGAAAGTGGCTATTCTAAAGTGTCTGAGGTCACATGTGGTCCTGGATATTGAAGTGATTGCAGTGAATTATTGAACAAAGAATCAGAGTAAATGTCTGTGTGGAATGGAAAGAGTTAAGAAGAATAGGTATCTAGGAATGAATACAAACCGAAGATTGTCTGAAGGAGTGATTACAATACCCACGGTGCTGTATTGAACAGAAACTTGAATATAAAATAAAAAGACATGGAAATATATATATTTTTTTTGAGATGAGATATCACAGAAGTATAATACGTTACATGAGTGAATATAATGAGAAATGTGGAAGAAAATCAGAACATAGAAATAAAGGGAAAGCTGTCGAGAAGGTAGGACGAAGAATTTTGAGCGGATTTGGAGATATATGGAAATAATGAGTGAGAAAAGACGAGTCGCGAGTCTTAAAAACAGAACTAGATGGAGTAAGCTTCAGAGGAATAGGACGAATGAGATGAAATGAAGTTCAATATTCATATTCATGTTCATGTTCATGTTCATGTTCATGTTCATGGTCGTATTCGTA
>NC_134780.1:2457327-2462327 GCF_046742065.1 Oratosquilla oratoria | reverse complement strand
TAAATTGACGTCGTCTTGGTAGATGAGCTGTAGAGAAGCCATCTTTTCACACGTTTGGAACGCTGCCAACATATGAGACAGGTTCACTCTGAATAAGCAGGCGATTTGCGTCAACGACATTACGTCACGATTGAGAGGGAGTCCTTTATGGTTAAAACGTCAAAAATTCAAATTCAAATAACTCAGATAACATGGTTGCCAAGAATGTGTGAAAATTCAAAGGGTTTTGATTTAGGATTGAAATTCAACGACAAATAAAGACCCGCCATAGCTTATGTAAGCATTAAAGACAGGAATCTACTGAAGAAATGTCAAATATCGAAGGGGAGTTTTGAAAATACCATTGCAAACCAGCTGGAAGACGAATTAGAGGTAATGGAACACCTTATGGGCGCATTTGCTGTTATTGGGAGCACTAAGAACGTCATATATATTCCAGACGCTTACCAACGATTTCATACGTGGTTGTAATGTGTTCGACAAAAAAATGACTTGAGAGAATATTCTAATGTTGTCTAATATGATATAGAAAATTGTAAAGACTCCATACATAAGCATTTGCTAACATATACTCACACACAGGCAGGGTATTCATGGGAATAATGCACAAAAGCATACACGCATTCATACGCATATACATACATAAATACATACACTACATATATGCATACATACATACATACATACATACATACATACATACATACATACATACATACATACATACATACATACATACATACATACATACATACATACATACCCACATACACACATACACACATACGCACATACACACATGCATACAGTACGTACATACATACATACATACATACATACGTACATACATACATACACACATACATACATACGCAAATATATACACACACACATACACACATACATACACACATGCACATACATACACACACACACATACATACACGCATACACATACACACATACACACACATACACACACATACACACACACACACCCACACACGCACACACACACACACACACACACACACACATACATACATACATACATACATACATACATACATGCATACATGCATACATGCATACATGCATGCATGCATACATGCATACATATATACATACATACATACATGCATACATACATACATGCATACATGCATACATACACACACACATACATTGCAACTGAACAGATTGATGAAATTGGTGATTCCGCCTCCTCAGTACTTTTATTTAAAATCTTAATGGGCTTTGTACCAACTTGAATACATCCTATTTGTGTACCTTTTCTTAAGACTATACCTCTATTCAAAGTACTAATTACTAATGTTTCTACCATGTTCTTGTCTGTCTTATAAATCCCTGAGTCCAATTTTAAACCTTGGAATACAATTGATTCTAGGATGGTTATAATTTCAGAGTCTACAATGACCTCTTTTCAACTGCACTTCAACCCTGTTAATTGCTCTGGAGTGTAGTAACGTTGACTTTATTACGCCACCTTCTACAGTTAGCAAAGCTTCGTCTGAAGTTGATGATCTAGTAATTTCTGGTAATTCTTGAACATCTGAGTTGGGTTCACTATATGAGACTTTACTTTCTGTTGGTCTGGACCGCTCTGCACCACTATGTAAGCTATCATTGGTATCTTCCCTATTTTAAGAGATTCTCTGGTCAATGTTAGTGGCTTTAAGTCTGGTTGATTTAAAAATGGGATTAACTGTGATTTCACTAAGATCCCTAACTCAGCAGGACATATGACCATTCTCTCTTTTCTCATAGTTCCAACTCCTATCAATATATCTCCTGGGAAAACAGATTCTTCTACAACTATTACTGGAATGTGCAAATGTTTATTTTTATATAAGATGACCTCTAATTCAACCTTACCTAATTTTTTCAACTGACTTCCAGTTACTCCTTGCAATGAGTAATGGATTGATTCCAAAATGTTAACTCTACTAGTTGGCCTATAACATGAACTACGGATCCTGTATCAATTAATATTTGGATAGATTTGTTGAACACTCTACCCACAATAAGAGGTCCTACAGAAGTCCTTCCAATTGCTATAGTCAGTTTACAACCGTAATGTTAGTGTTTTCTTTCACCCTTCTATCACTCTTGTCCTTAACACAATACTGTCAATGTGTAATTTTATTGTTAGCTCTGTAGTGTCGCTTTAATTTGTGTCGGGGGTTATTCTTTTGTTTCTGGGTGAATACGAACATTTGGTTTTGTTCTATACTCACGTGTTCTATGTACAATCCTCTGGTAATGCACACAGAAATATGGGTTTCTACAATGATATTCATAACGACCCCCTTATTTACAATTTCTTCAAATAGTTTCATAATAACACTCTTGTGCTTTGTGCCTCCGGTATTACAATTGTAACATTCAATTATAGCATTCCTCGATGTGCTTCTAACTCTATGTTCAGATCCTCTGTTTTTTGTAATAATTTGTGGAGTTCCTATTTTCTTTCTGTTGTTGCATTCCCACTGTCATCACATATGGGCTAATTGCTTTAGTTTCATACATACATGCATACATACATACATACATACATACATACATACATACATACATGCATACATACATACATACATACATACATACATACATACATGCCAGACTCACACTTGCGTGAATTTGGACAATGCAGGCCTTCCATTGTTACTTCTCTTTGAAACAGACGCGGACACACACAGCTGACGCCCCATGGATCACTCCCAGGATTAAGAGACTGATTCAACAGCGTGCTAAAGCTTTTTACACTGACATCAACATTTTTGGACAAGTCCGGAACAAAGTCATAAGGGAAATCAAAAGAGCCAAGAAAATGTACTACCCCAATAAGATCAAGCACTTACAGCAGAACAGCAGCCTGTGGTTTAACAGGGTCAAAAGCTTGTGTGGTATGAGGCAGGCATCTGACATCCCCCTCCTATCACAATTTTTACCAGACCTTGCGGCTGAGCAAATAAATGACCACTTTGCATCCATCTGTCAAACGCTGCCCGGGATTGACCTCTCTCTCCTCCCTGCTTTCCTCCCCTCCCCTTCCTCCCCAACAATTCATGTTCTTCAGGTTACTAAAAAGCTCGCCAGCATCAAGTCAAAGCGGTCCTCTACACCCGTAGACTTACCCATCAAACTTTATCGTAAAATTGTTCTCGAACTTGCCATCCCGATCTATTTGATAATCAACACCTCACTTGAGCAGAGCAAATGTCCCACGAATTGGAAGACAGGCTTCATTGCTCCCATCCCCAAGTCTTACAATCCCCAGTACTTTAGAGATCGCAGACCCATTACTATCACTCCCATTCCTAGTCTTATTTGTGAGGATTTTATCTTCGAGTGGACATGTCTCCAAAATCAGCAAATTCATTGATTCCCAGAAGTTTGGTAACGTGAAAACATCCTCCGCCACTCACTATCTTATTAGCTTTCTTGACTTTATCTATAAAAATCTCGAGCAGCGTAAGACTTCACTTGTAGTGGCGTTCATTGACTTCGAGAAAACCTTTGATCTTGTTGATCGCACCAATATCATCACCAAAGCCATCCACCTTGGCCTTCCTACCTCCTTGGTGGCTTGGCTATCTGACTTGCTGACGGACCGTTGTCAAGCTGTTAGATATCAGGGACATGTCTCTGCGGTCCAGCACCTATCCTGTTGGGTACCACAGGGAACAAGAATGGGACCACTGTGTTTCCTAATACTCATCAACGATGCCCTGGAAGGGATTCCGCACAGGTAGAAATATGGCGATGACTACACGGTGGTGATCCCTGTGTCCAACACTGACCTGAACTTGCTGACGGACCGTTGTCAAGCTGTTAGATATCAGGGACATGTCTCTGCGGTCCAGCACCTATCCTGTTGGGTACCACAGGGAACAAGAATGGGACCACTGTGTTTCCTAATACTCATCAACGATGCCCTGGAAGGGATTCCGCACAGGTAGAAATATGGCGATGACTACACGGTGGTGATCCCTGTGTCCAACACTGACCTGAACTACGACCCACTGCAGGATACGCTGGACAAGCTACACATATGGACAGTGCACAACAAAGTCTCCATAAACCACAAGAAAACTGTGGTAATGCACTTCCACACCTCCAATGACGTTCTACCCCGTCCCCTGCTGACAATTGACGGCCAACACCCCAATATTTCGGCTTTACACCTTCTTCAGAGAAAGTGTAATGCCGAAACGTTAGAGGAATACATTCAGCTCTGACTTGTGTGTTTCTTTGCCACCCTCATGTCTATATATATATATATGTATATATATATTATATATATATATATATATATATATATATATCCCTTAACCGAAAAGAAGCCTTGAGATAGTTCACCTTTTTGAAAGGATTAATAACTGGTTTCATTTATCAGGCCACTTTTAACCCATTCCTCAGTAGTTTATGCCATTGTGGTTAGCCTCGACGTGATACCTTTCTGTACATATTCATGAGTATATTAAATATTTTTTGTTCATGCAGTAACTGCCATGCTTTCAACCATATTCGAATGTGTCTGGCCATTATCTGGACTTTTTTCCATTACGTTGTCATTTTCTTTTTCATTATTCTTCCTTCTCCATCACCATTGCCGTACTCCGGTACTTACGGAATAGGTATCAGCTGGTTAAAGTTCCAATTACTTTAGTGACATCCTTATAGATCAGTTTCATAATGAAGAAATAAAAAAGAAAAGTTTTTTTTCTAATACTCCATTACCATTGCTTCTATACAATACAGTAACCTCCTCATTTTTCATTACTTGTCCAATCCTACCATCTATATAATTTCCCACCGTTCTAGCTGTTTACTTCTGTCTTCTTCTAACTTCACTCCACCTAAGTCATTCTTCTTTCTCATTTTTTCGTTTAAATTTTCCTTTCTTTTCCCTTTTCTACCATTCTTTCACCCTCCTATTATCCACTCTCCTATTATCCATCCTCCTATTATCTACT
>NC_134780.1:2447327-2449827 GCF_046742065.1 Oratosquilla oratoria | reverse complement strand
GATATCTCTCTTGGAAGAGGAAAGCTTGCACTTAAGGACAGTTTTGCCAAGCAACTGGACCAGTTATTTGACATCATCACTTGCAAGAATTGGGCTAAGTCACTGCCGCTTTGTCACGGGTGAGCTGAGTTCGAGTCCTCGGTTCGACCACTTTCAATTTCCAACGTATGCCTCCTTCGAGCGACTCTCAGTCTCGACTGCGATGGCATGGAATCAAAAGTAATTTGTGGTTGAAAAGATATATGTATATATATGTATATATATGTATATATATATATATATATATATGTATATATATATATAATATATATACATATATATATGTACATGTATATATATATGTATATATATATACATACATAATCTTTTCTCTCTCTAACTCGCACTATTTCTCTCTTCTCTCTCCTCTGTTACCCTCTGCGTGTCTCTTTCTGTGTCTTTCTGTCTGTCTCATGCCTCCTGGGATTGTATATTTGAATGCCCGTTCGAGTCAGCATAAGTTTTGTGAACTTTGGGCAATTTTGACGTCGGAGAGGATGAACGTGGCTGCTATCATAGAATTCTGAATTAATGCTGACACTAGGGACTTTATTGGTAAATTCATGATTCTTGGTTACGCGGTGTTCCCTGCCGTTGAGCGGGAATTGGAAAAGATCTTGTTTTGTGTTAGGGTTTTGGGAGACCCTGTTGAGTAACGCATTAAGTCGACCACAAAGTTGTAGGTTTGAACCTGGAGATAACATATGCCAAATGCATACTTCTGTTGGCGTGCAGATTGTCATATTGGCAGTTAAATAAGAACGAGGACCTCTGCACGAGGTTAAGAAGGCTGATGGATGGCAGGCTGAGGACTATCCTATGGTGATCCAACTGACAGGATGGGCAAGCGCATTTTTAATTTCAATTACGAATTTTTTTCGTTTTTGTTGTTGAGAGGACGGGTAGAATGTGCTAACCCACTAAACTTGATTACCATTGGCAAGAACATCATAATATACTTACCTGTATACGAATGTTTGTTTTTTCCTGCTTTTAATCTACATGGTCCTTCTTCTTTTAAATAGGTGATTTGTAGCTTTAGAGGATTTCTTTTCTTTAATAATTTTTGTACTTCCTACTTTCTCTGCTTATTTCCTAATGATATTCGCTTAATTTAAATTCATATCTTCGACGGTGTCCTCGCTACTTCTCAGAGCTTCGAATCTATTTCTAATTTCTAACTAAAATTCCTTTTTATTATCCTTAACCTTTGCAAGGTTTATTTTCTTTTTTTAAAACTAGTTTATTTCTCTCGGCTCTGAAATTGAATTTAGCTGTGCAACCTACCATTCTATGGTCACTATCTATGTTGACTTTATTTATCACCGTAACATTGCTAACGCTCTTGCTCTCATCTCCTGATATGAAGTCTAATTCATTCTTTATTGTTCCATTTGGACTTTTTCAGGTCCATTTATGAGCTCGACGCTTTTGGAAGAAAGTGTTCATTATCCTCATGTTGTAGTTCTCTGCAAAATTTACTAACATCTCGCCTCTGTCATTTCTTTCACCTACTCCAAACTTCCCAATGGACGACTCATCTCCTATCTTCTTCCCCACTTTAGCATTAAAGTCGCCTATTACCAACGTGTACTTACTTTTTTCTTGATCCATTACCTGACTTAAATCATCATAGAAGGACTCGATTTCATCGTCTGAACTCTGTGAAGTTGGTGCATAAACCTGAACTATTTTTAGTGTACCTTTTACATAACCTAATCACAATCCAAGCTACCCTGTCTGATAAAATACTGAACTTAACTTACAAGATATGCTGAGTGATCTGAACAAAGATAGTCTCAAAGTAGGTTTAAAAATGAATAAGAGTAAAACCTAGATAATGTTCAACACGAAATTTCAAAGTAAAAAGATTAGAATCGATGGTGAGAGCCTTGAAGAAGACTCAGATGGTGAAAGTGCCGAAGGATCATGATAATGAAATAAAAAGACCTATTACAATTGGTTGGAAAGTGTTTGGTAAATATAATAAAATCCTGAAAGGTTCTCTACCTTTATGTTTGAAACGTAAAGTTTACAATCAGTGCATTCTACCATCCATAATCTACGGGTGTGAGACTTGGAAACTAACGAAGGCGATGGAAACAAAGCCAAGGACTGCACAGAGGAGAATGGAGAGATCAATGATGGGAATAACGCTGAGAGATTGAAAGAGAGCAAGTTGGGTGAGAGAGCAGACTAGAGTGAAAGATATTGTAGAGGCGGTAAAAGAGAGGAAGTGGAATTGGGTAGGTAAGTTAGTGCGAACGACAGACGAGCGATGGAGCAAGTGTGTTATTGAGTGGACGCGGCGAGATGGGAAGCGTGGAAGAGGGAGAACAGACAGAAGGTGGAGAGATGAGATTGAGAAGTTTGCGGGAGTGACATGGCAGAGGTTGGCGCGGTCGTGTCAATCACGGAATTCTATGAAGGAGGCCTTTGTTCAGCAGTGGACTCAGGATGG
>NC_134780.1:2439827-2442327 GCF_046742065.1 Oratosquilla oratoria | reverse complement strand
GGGAGTTGTGGATCTATCGAGGGAAGGGGATTGTTGCAAAGAGATCAATGTACAAGGTAAAATGTTGGATAATTTGTTACATAAGTAATCGTGTATAAGAGTAGCAAGACATAGAGAGGAGGAACAAAGAGACGATAAAGAAATAAAACAGGTAAAGTGAGTGGATGGGGAGAGAGAGAGAGAGAGAGAGAGAGAGAGAGAGAGAGAGAGAGAGAGAGAGAGAGAGAGAGAGAGAGAGAGAGAGAGAGAGAGAGAGAGAGAGAGAGAATGTCCGTTTAGGAGGTTGTTTTTTGGGAAAAGATAATTAATATTAATTGATATCATTGAATAATAGTGAAGTGGTTTACAAATTACCAAAAGAAATAACAGAACTTTAATCATAAGTATTCAAATATTTCTATCGTAACGATTGCATTTTGTTTATTATTCTATATAAATATACTCGGCCTTATCGGCTGCTGTCCGCCTAATCAGTAGTGTAGATTGGGTCTTACTAGAATTGCTTTGATGGAAGGAATGAGAGGTTTGTCTGAATGACAGAAACCTACATGATGTCATATAATAAATCCGTCTTGATATAGAATTGTGAATACGAGAGTATGCTGAATCAAATGAAAGAACTTGAAAAACTTGAGGTAGAAAAAAAAGACAAACTTGAATGAATTATCATCTCAGGGAAATACGTTATTATGGAAGCGAGAATAAAACCTTATCAGTGAAAAGGGGAACGGATTTTAGATAAGCCATTGCTGCAGATCTGTCTGATAAGGTTCATGTTATCCATCCTTGTAATGAGCGGGATGAAAGGTTTTTATTGATGTGTGTGCGAGGCAACAAGTGAAAGATTTGCAGATAAAATCAGAGATCAGATGAAATTGTATCATCAGTTTTGTGAGGAATGTCAAAGGATGAGAGATAATGTTTAAAAGTCCTTGATTGTCAAGGTAAATATGATGATACTACATTGTTTGTCAACTTATACCATAGTTTGCATATCATGCATTAAAACTAATGGTAACGCAAGTATTACCAAAAAGGTTATTGAATATAGTGGAGTGACTTGACTGGCATGTCGATTTAGCAAGATGAACAGATCCTTTTGGATGACCAAGACGACCTAAATCTACGTGCCCACTGGCTTCTGAAGAGGAAGTCTATTCATAAGATCGACTTTTACCTTATGGCGCTCCTCATATTCAGCAATGGTCGAGTTTTCCAACAAGATATATCAATATATGTTGGGGATAAGGAAATGGAAAAGCTATCATCATAATTTATCAATATAATTCTTTTAAGCCAGTTCTGATACTTGTCTGTTTTATCTTTTTGATTGGTTACAGTCTTGGTACTGTGGCTAGGATACTAATCAGTTTATGACAATGCTTGCCCGAAAAGAAAAATATATGACAGCACAAATAAAATGCATGGAGGGGTGTTGCACGTTTCGTCCGTTAGCAAAAGAGCATATTGGAAACTGGTATGTTACAACACATTTGTAAATGTTCACTATAAACCCACTATCGGAGAAATAATATCGGAAGTACAGGAAAACCGTATATTTCGACTACTATCTGTAGTCCTCTTCAGCAGAGAGGTTTCTCTTCTGCTGAAGAGGACTACAGATAGTAGTCGAAATATACAGTTTTCCTGTACTTCCGGTATTATTTCTCCGATAGTGGGTCTATAGTGAAAAGAGCATATGGTTACGAACTGGAAATTGTAGAAAATCCCATGAAACGATACCTGCTCAGAAACCTGATGTTGGCATTACGGCAACAAATCCGCAGGAGTAAGTCGAGGAAGGCTTAGATATGGAAGAGCCGTTCGCTGAATTATTAGAAGCAGACACTGAGCCTGAAAAGGATTACATTTACTGGCTTGGGATCTTCAAATGCAATGGCTGTTGGGGCCCATGATGTATCGTGGATAAATTTCTCTGCTTCTCCTGATCGAAAATAAAGTATTCAATCTGAAAAAAGGGAGCTATACTTTGAACTAAATATAGACGTGAAACAGATTACTTTTTCATCAGCCCTATCTGTCATCTACTTTTCCACAACCCACTCTCCTCCTCACCTCTTCGTTCCTCACTCTATCCATCCTATCAACCCCTACCCTTCTCAGGCACTTCATCTCAAACACATTCAAACTTTTCCTTTCTGCCTTTCTTAAATTCAAGGTTTCTGCCCCCATACAAAGCCGTCGGAACAATCATCCCTTCATGGAATCTCCTCTTTGCATTCATTCCCAGATGCCTATTTCTCATGACATTTTTTAATAACCCAAGCCATTTACTTGCTTCTCTCAATCTATAGTTTATCTCCACCTCCACTCCTCCCTTTCCTGCCACATGCAACCCCATATACCGAAAGCTATCCACTTCTTCCTTTAAGAATAACTTCCAACTCACTGCCATCCTCTCCCTTTGTACATTTCATCACCTTGTTTTTATCCACATTTACTATCAAATTTCTCCTACCGCATACACTCCAAACTCCGC
>NC_134780.1:2412327-2422327 GCF_046742065.1 Oratosquilla oratoria | reverse complement strand
ATAGAAGAGAACTGAAGAAAAACAGTTTTCCTCATAGAGTTTTGGACACTTGGAACAAACTGGACAATGAAATAGTATGCGCAAAAACCATTCATGAGTTTAAAAACAAACTAGACACTGCAAGATACAAAGGCGGGACAACACGAGCATAGCTCCCCTTCCCGCAAAATACAACTAGGTAAATACAACTAGGTAAATATACCCAACTCCCCGCCCACGAGAGTTGGAGTAACAACTCGCAGCGCAGCGACACTGAAATTATTTCAGCCCTAGGTGGGATTTAAACCCGGACCGCCGTAGCGGCAACCGGAAACTCTAACCGCTGCGCCACGAGGTGTATGTATGTGTGTCTATGTATGTGTCTGTGTGTATGTGTCTGTGTGTGTGTGCGTGTGTGTGTGTGTGTGTGTGTGTGTGTGTGTGTGTGTGTGTGTGTGTGTGTGTGTGTGTTTGTGTGTGTGTGTGTGTGTGTGTGTGTGTGTGTGTGTGTGTGTGTCTGTGTGTATGTGTGTGTGTGCGCGCGTTTGTGTCTTATTATCCCCACATATGCTTTGAAACATGCATCTACAGTGATATGAAACACATTTTTCCCTGCGTGCGATGTTGCTTTGGATCTCGGTGTTGGTGGCCACGGTGGTCATGTAGCAATTGACGGTGGATGTGATGGAAGGGTTGTGGTATGCATTGTTGGTATGTGGTATGGCCCGAGCGATAGCGCCCTGGCTTCTGTGGCCAGCCGTTGTTATTCGTAAATGGATTTTGTGTTGTGTCACCGTGAGATAGAATTGGGGGCGAAAGAGTGAGAGCCGAGTATAAGGGGAACAATGTGATGGGAGGAGGAGTGAGGTAAAAGGGGAGATGCAGGACGAATTACTGAGGCTGGAGGGAGAAAACAGGCCGAGGAGTAAAGATAAAAGTTGAGGGATGAGTAGAATAAAGAAAATGGGATGAGATGATGAGTAGAATAAAGAAAATGGGATGAGATGATGAGTAGAATAAAGAAAATGGGATGAGATGATGAGTAGAATAAAGAAAATGGGATGAGATGATGAGTAGAATAAAGAAAATGGGATGAGATGATGAGTAGAATAAAGAAAATGGGATGAGATGATGAGTAGAATAAAGAAAATGGGATGAGATGATGAGTAGAATAAAGAAAATGGGATGAGATGATGAGTAGAATAAAGAAAATGGGATGAGATGATGAGTAGAATAAAGAAAATGGGATGAGATGATGAGTATAATAAAGAAAATGGGATGAGATGATGAGTAGAATAAAGAAAATGGGATGAGATGATGAGTAGAATAAAGAAAATGGGATGAGATGATGAGTAGAATAAAGAAAATGGGATGAGATGATGAGTAGAATAAAGAAAATGGGATGAGATGATGAGTAGAATAAAGAAAATGGGATGAAATGGCGGGAAGCAAAATGATGCAAACAAGGTCATCATATTAAGACAACAGGGCAGGACTCGCAGTAATGGTTATAAACTGGACAAATTTAGATTTAAGAAGGAAATAGGCAAGAATTGGTTTACTAATAGGGTGGTCGGCGAATGGAATAAACTTAGTAACCATGTAGTAAGCGCTGAAACTATCAGTTGTTTTAAGAAACGATTAGACAACTTTATGGATGACAGGTGGTGATGGATACGGAGCTGCCTAGTGTAGGCCTTATGGTCACTTGCAGTCTCCTTCATTCTTATGTTCTTATGTAAGTGTATTGTATATATCAAAATAAAATGAAGCATATGAAACGTGAGCGTAGGAAATAGGTAATCTATGACACACGAGGTAAAATATTTCGTCGAAGTGAAGCAAGGAGAATAGAATATAACAGAATTGTGTTTTGACTTTTTCGTTACTGAAAAGGTGTCAGGGAGGTGAATGTCTTAATCCTTTAAACTCCGATGACAAGATGTCTTGTCATTTGGTCAAAAAAAAAAAAAAAAAAAAAAAAAAAAAAAAAAAAAAAAAAAAAAAATAGAAAAAAAAAAAAAAAACTCAAATCGTAAAACACCAAAATGTTTGATCAAACACCAGAAAAATATGACGTCAATCCTCGCGTGGTCAAGCCGCATCAGATGATATTCGGATGTACGGGCCGGCGCGAGGCCTACCATATACGGTTTTTCGTATCTACACCACAAGCGGCTGACATGAGTTGAATGGGTTAAGAAAGAATGAGAGAGAAAAAGTGACTCCCGCAATGGCGTTTGGTTTTAATACCTGTGCTAGCGAGGTTTCACACAGATGAACGAAAAAGCCTGCTGGGGGCAGCAGTAATAAAAGGGAAAATACTAGCCGCTATGGAAGGAGTTGAGGATCGCGGGTGATAAAAGAGAAAGTGTGGAAACGGGAGGGAAATGTGAATGGAAGGAACGCTGGGAAACACGGAACAGAGACCTTACTTGCCAGGACACTTCTAAGCCTCAACTTACCTTCAAGATTATTCATAACGAGTGAAAGTCGGAAGAAAGGAAGGTAAAAAAGAAAGGAAAGGTAGGAGTAAAGAAACAAAGGAAATATAAGGAGTGAAGATTAGAAGGAAGGAATAAGAAAAAGGTAAGAGAAGTAGAGAAAGAAATGGAGAAGGAAGGAGGAGAGGGAGGAAGGAAGGAAGGGAAGAAGTGCATGGAAAAAGAACACCTAGTTTTCCTTTGTTGCAGTCGCCTCAGTGTCATTGCGAGCTCGTGAGTTTTCATAAGAGTTCTAATAGAGTATATCTCCGACAACTTCTCGCTTCCTTGTCCTTTAGCAGTCTCATGACCGGGACTTGAGACATCTCTCTTCGTAAATCCTGCGGAAAGGAAGCGATAGGGCCGGACAGATCCTGTAGACAGGAGACAAAGGTCACATAGAGTCTGAAAGGTTTTTTAAAACGGTTAATACCCTTTTGTACAAATGTGTTTTTGTTCATTTCTTTTTTCATTCTTTCGCCTTGGTCGTGATATGAATAGCGTGTTTTCACCATTGTTTTCAGTATAGAAAAAGGAAAAAAGAAGAAAAATACGCGAAAAAAAAACGACGAAGAAGAAAAGGAAGCATGTAATGTGATATAAAAAGAGAAGGAAAACAGTGATTATTTGTTATGCATTTGATGAAAATTAAAGAAATTATACAATCTAGATAGATTGGTAGACAACAGAAGGGATGAGACAAGGGGAAGAGTAGTCGAAGAAAAAATGAAAGATGAAAAAGTAAAAGAAAAAAAAATATTGGCATTTTGTATGTACCAGGTGGCTACACGAAACGACAGTCAAAAGGTGGGAAATACACTGTATTCACTGATACCACTCACAACTAATGCGTGTGTATACAAAGAGAGCTGGCTCTGCACTCACGCCAAGCCAGTGTTGCCACCTAGCGCGAAAAACGTGCATCGCATTTTGCGATATCCAATATGATTACAAATATACACAATGATTACACATAATTACAATAAATAATAAAACAACAAACAACAAAATATATGAAAATCTTATAAAGAGGGGGAAACATATAATTCCCCAAATAAGGAACACACAATTACAATGTACGATAATAATGGTATGGTATACAATCATACCACGCTAACACATGTATATGTGTTGTTATTTGTTTACTTATTTGTTGTATGTTCTAGAAGTGTGGAAGGTGGAGCAATAATTCTTAGGTAGCCAGAGGGTGTGGTAGGATAAACAAGCAGGTTGTATGATAACAGAGAACCTTTACTTATATTTTCTTTCATTTAATTTTATTCTATCTCAGTTTGCTTTAACCACTTTGAAAGGAAATAAAACAAAAACAAAAAGAAACAGAAATATAAGACAAAATGAAACAAAGTAGGATAAATATAGCAAGATAAAATGAAAATTTATTTAAAGCCAACTAAATAGATAAATAGAATAAGATAGAATTGTATGAAATAAAATTAAATAAGGAGATGGAATAAAGGCTCAGTGAAACACCTCAGATGCCGTACAGTCCTCCAAGAAATACCAACTGCCAACCCACGTACCCTTTCTCACCTAATAAAAGTATTCTAAAAGCCTTCCCCTTCCCTCTCATACACAAAACATAATATAGCCTACACTTATCTTATTTCATTTATATTTTCTTTTCTGTTTTACTAATCCAATTTAATTTCATTAACACTCTTTTCCTTTTGTTAATAATTTCATCCATATTGATCTATATTGCTTATTCCATTTTCTTTTTAATCTTATTCTATTTATCTTATCTTTTTTTATTTTTGTCGAGGTGACGGCGGTTCAAATCCTGCCGCAAGCGAGTTGGACCAAGGGCAGTGTTCATTTAATTCCACGCTACAAAGCCTTCTCTCTTGCCCTCCCTCCTGATAGGGGGAGGTGTTCACCAAGTCAAACCGAATAATGATTCATCTAAGTCTAATTCAGTTTCTCTGTTATATATTATTTCTATTTTCTTTTCTTTATCTAACAATATATTATTCTACTCTATTCTGACTCATTCTATTCAATTCTATTCTATTCTATTCTATTCTGTTCTATTCTGTTCTATTCTGTTCTATTCTGTTCTATTCTATTCTATTCTATTCTATTCTATTATAGTCCATTCCATTCCATTCCATTCTATTCTGTTCTATTATATTCTAATCTATACAACTTTAGTCTAGTCTAGCCAATTATATCATATTCTATAGAAAATATACTGTTTCATAAAGTAAAATCTAAAACCTACTGTTCCATTGGTTCTAAACTTCTTTGATACCTCCCATACCTGAATTAATGCCTCACCATCCATCAAAATTAATCCTTTACCATCGTCATTTGCAGTTGGACTATCACTAGAATAAGGGTCGATAGATCAGCAATTCACAAAATTTCATAGTACATACACACACACACACACACACACACACACACACACACACACACACACACACACACATATATATATATATATATATATATATATATATATATATATATATATATATATATATATAAATATGACACACAGGAAACCCACAGTCGGAGAAACTGTAAGCTACAGAAACACAGAAAAGAGAGGTAATGTGGACTGATGGCATTACTCAGGCGCGGGGTAAAATGGGGTGGTGGAGAAGGGTGAGGGTGAGGTGAGGAGGGTTGTAAGTTTCGTACCAGCCTACTCACTGCCGCGCGTGAAATAATGTCAGGAGTCCACTGCCCTTTAGAAATATTAATGTTGGGGCATTCTTCAATTAATGCTGATTCAACTGTTTTTCTCCTGAAACCGCAGTGGGATTTGAACACTAATCTGGCCTTACCCTAGTCGAAAGAATGATTCTTATTTTTGACATGAAGTAATACGGCCGAATTTTCTTGCCCGTACCTAATTGACCTTTTAGGTTCTGCCAATCTAGTGTTCAAGTCTCTCCCGGTTTGAACCAAGTACACCAAATCACAATCTTGGCATGGCAAGCGATAAACACCAGGTGACTTTACTTCGGTTTTTGTTGAACGTTCACAATTTGCTTACGGACGGTGTTAGGATGGTAGGCAATAATGAGACATTCATGAGGAAACAACTTGGTAGAAGAACTGATGGTTTTACTGTATGGAATTTTTAGGATATCCAGTTATCATTTATATATATTATGAATAGAAGTGGCCCAAGAACGGAACCCTGACGTACTCCACTTGTAACATTTTTCCATATAAAAGTTTTTCCATTTAAAACAACTCTCTGTTTTCGATCATTCAACCAATTACTAGTCCAACTTAATAGGCTACCATTTATTCCGTGTAAGGCTAATTTAGTAAGTAGTCTTTCGTGGGGGACGGTATCAAAAGCTTTTGCAAAGTCTAGATATATTAAATCTATATTGTTTCTTTTATCATAATTCGAGATAACTGTGTTGTAGAATTCGAGTAAGTTAGTCACGCAAGAACATTTCCGTCTAAGTGATGTTCGATATCTTACTTATTCGGTCTGCTATCCATTTGAGTTCATTGTACAACCCCCAAAAATCTACCAACTATGTCCCTGTTCAAAGGCATGTTGTATATGATCACATTTATGTCCTCTTTTATTTCTAGTGTGCTTGGACGGCATTTTGTAGTTGTTGTCAAATTGCGTGTCCATTTCTTTCCAGCTGATTTCATCGCTGATTTGGATCGTTTACTTTTAAAAGGCATGTTTGGATCTGAAAGCAGAATGCATGCAATGAAAAATGAGAATGGATAATACACTAGCTGCTGCAAAGAGTATCTAAACCAGTTTTGATTTTTTATTATTATGCACGAAAGGTATCTGCTATCCAGTAATATGTAAATATTCATTATCCACCTATTTTACACATGTATTTGAAAATGTTACATGTTACTTATTCCATAATACTTATTACTTATTACTTATTCCATAATACAGAACTGTAAAGTTGTAAAGTCATTGTTTCTTTGTCTACACAGCACACACTCAAAACTACAACTAGCAAAATTGACTTCAGACAGCTGCTACCGATACTGTTGCTGACAACCCCTCAGTCCCTCACTTGATGTGTACAGCAAAAATTAAATGATGTTGGGTGCGGGAGGCTTTTAAATAATCAAAATAAAATGACATAAAAAACTAACATAGAGGCGAAGATTCATCATTTGCAACACCAGGAAAAAAAAAGAGTTAAAAGGTCATATCCCTAATATATATATACATTAATTCAGGTATTACCGATACACAGCTGTCTATTCTGTAGTAAGATTCAACATCAACAAAAGGGTTAGACCTTTGAGCCGATGATATGAAGGACACGAGGCAATCATAAATATAGTCGTCACAATTCGGAATGCGGAACGCACAGTATAAACAGATGTTATTTACTCCAGCACATACTCTTATCATCATTACTTTATCAGACTCACATCCGTATCTTTGTTGTTGCTGAAAACACCTCACGAATGTGACAAGAAAGTCTATTTGTTCCTTTGGATTTACTGAGTTGGGGAAATCCTGATCAACAGGACATTAGCATCATAGCGATATGAGGAGGCTATGGTTACACAGAATACAATGAAATTAATATGTGAAGTAACACAAAACTCACAATTATTCCCAAAGACTGTAGATATTGTTATTCAGTAGCTTACCGGATTGTTTATCTCAATATCACCATACAAAAGAAGCAAAACATACATACAATCATAAGCAGTTGACTAAAACAATGACTAGAACAATTATGGCTATTACTGTGATATTGTACGAAAGATGTTATGTCCTTGTGAGTGCAAAAGTAAAGTGGTGGATGTCAAAGATCATTGCAAAGAAAGTCGCTACATCAAATGAGGCCATTCGATTCGGAAAGGCAACTCTGCTAAAGATAAAGCTGACCCCAACAGTAACGATGGCAATAAAATTCATCCCATTAGCGTGCCAAAATAGCGTGGGATTGCGGTGGGAGAGAAGAAGGAAAAGAATAAGAGATAAGGAAGGACGCAAAGATGAAAGAAAGAGGGGGAACCTAAAAGGTATCCTTCAGAGAAGGGAGTTGAGAAGGCTTTGAAGATAAGGTACACAGTTGTCGCTAGGTATCCTGGTCCATTCTCAGCACTAGATGATCTATAGCTCATACGTCAAGCTAATCATCTCTGCAATGGATGTTTTTAATTCTGCTGGATGTCTAGCCACCTTCCTCATTAAGGATTCTACTGGGGGGAAAGCATTTTACTTTTTGACAACCTAAAGCAGAGACGTCGCTGGACTGACTTTGTATCAAAAAGTCATCTAATTCATGAGATTCAGTTAAGTCCTGTTGTCATAATGTTGTTTTCACAAGAGACTGGCCTTGGTAAAGAAAACAAAGGGGACGGGCAAAGATCTTGTGACTAGGGCTAGTAGACTTTTCCTTCAGAGAACTGTTTAGAATAGGGTGGCTGAACGGAGGCCTGCTCGGAGAGACACTTGGAAAGGGCATCTGCAACGTGACACCCACTACCCCGGCGTACACGAGAAACTCAAGATGATGATAAAGGAATAAGGGCTAAAACTTGAAATTAACCGTGTTTATCTCTATTTCGAGTTGTTTCGACCCTCCACATCCCGTTTTTTCATTATCTTTTGTAATGGGAAAGACTATTCTGGCTTCCATCATTGCTTTTAGTGAGCTTCTTGGCATCAGAAAGGTTGTAGCTTATCGCAATGAACTCTTCTTCTGGGTCTCTCTCTCTCTCTCTCTCTCTATCTCTCTCTCTCTCTCTCTCTCTCTCTCTCTCTCTCTCTCTCTCTCTCTCTCTCTATCTCTCCCGTTCTTACTTTCTCTTTCCTTCTCTCCCCTTTCTCTCTCTCTCCTATTCCCCTCTTTGTATTTCCTCGTACTTTCAATATAGATAGAGCTTCCTTTCTACTTAGGCAATCTACCATTGCCCGGTCTCAAGCACTCCCCATAGCAGAACGAAACTATGTATATATGTATATATATATATATATGTGTGTATGTGTGTGTGTGTGTGTGTGTGTGTGTGTGTGTATGTGTGTGTGTATGTGTGTATGTATATATATGTATATGTATATATATATATATATATATATATATATATATATATATATATATCAAAGTCCGTTGCCCGAGGTATGTGGAATGAGGTACAGAAGGAATAAGGAATCTACATGGTACTCATGTCCGTTTAATAAGGAGCCCTCGGGCCTGTCGTTGGTTCTCCTGCAGACTATGGTATCTGTAATTTACATACATGAATCAAGAAGTTACATTGATAATATAATCAATAAGTTAGATCGACAATCATCCCATCATATCAATAATTCGAATACATTTCATTAACAATTCGTTTACACCATGACTCTGTACTCTACACAACTGACTTAACACTGACATATGTAAACATACCATGATTATTTCGCCGCCGTGGCTTCACCATAAATCCGCTCCTTACTGTTTCCATCCATACATGGTCTGACAAACCAAATATAAGGTATTAATACTGTGACCTCTACATTTGACTTACTACTGCATCTCTCACTCTCACCTTACACCAGGTAGGGCGTTGCTCTGTCAGCGATGATGCCTCACGAAGTCCCTCCACAAGGCCCTATCAGCATACAGCTGCACTCTCTCCACCTCCTCCATAGTTCTTCCTCTTGACTCTATGGCTTGTCTGATAAGCATCATCTGTGTTACTTGAGCTGTATAGTAAGGCCACCAGCTAGCTAGAAACATTCTCACTTGATGCTCACCAAAAGTGGTTCCCTTGGCTATTTGCTCAACACACGTCTTCTCCACATGAGAGACAGTCACTAAAGGGAACGGTTAGAAGTGGTCTACTACGTCACCATCTAGTGTATTCAGAGGATAACAATTTCATCACTCTATAATAACCCATACATGTCTTCTTCGGCTCACAGTTTAACAATAAACAATATTTTATTGGCTCAAATACAACATACTGTCACCATACAGTAATACTTTCTATAACACACACTTGTACTACATAGCACACATTAGTCCTACTTTCTATCGCGGAACAATACAACGGGAGCGTAAATTAATGAATTATATTTCTTCATAACACCATCATATTCTAACACAAATTCACCACACAATTATATTCTACATAATTAAACCAATGCAATGATTCAATTCTAAATATGTAACACTTCCAATATTATATTCATATGCCGTGAAATACATACTTAAATCATGATATACGCCGTGAATTGCAGTTAGCTTGAATCATGTAATGGTTTTTATATGTATAATAGACCAATACAATATGACAATATGGCTCAATTCCAGATATCAGGTAATTGGCACACACACACACACACATACACACACACACACACACACACACACACACACACACACACACTCACACACACACACACACACACACACACACACACACACACACACACACATATATATATATATATATATATATATATATATATATATATAAATCTGACAAATAATTACAGATAAACAAATAAATAATATAAAATAAATGGCAGCCATTACAGCATCTTGCTTGGGTGTTTA
>NC_134780.1:2379827-2407327 GCF_046742065.1 Oratosquilla oratoria | reverse complement strand
TCTTCCGATTGTTTGCTACCCCTCCTCCTCCTCCTCCTCCTCCTCCTCCTCCTCCTCTTTCTCCTCCTTCTCTTCCTCTTGTTTTTCTTCCTTCATTTTTTCCATATTTCTTCTCTTTTTCTACCTCCTTTTCTTTCATTTCTTCATTATCCTCATGATCCTCCTCCTCTTTCTATTCCTCCTGTTCCATTTTCCTTGTCTCCCCGTCTCTCCTGTTTCTCCTCACTCTCCTGTTTCTCCTCACTCTTTTCTTTATTTCCTTCTTTTCCATCTCTTCCTCTTCCTTCTACTCCTCCTCGTGCACTTCCTCATCCTCCTCATTTTCTTCTCAAGAGGCTTCATATCTCCTCTCACCCTCCTGGATTGCTTCATATTTCTTTCCCTTACTCTCCCGGAATTGTTTTATTTTCTGTTTCCTCGTGGTTGTTCTGTCTTCCCCCTACATTGTTCTGTCCCTCCATCCTTGTATTCATCCATCCTTTCATCCATCTATCCATCTGTTTATCCATCTACCCGACAATCCACCGAGGTTCGCTCGCCATATAGAGCGGTCCCTCCCCCCGGCCTTCTCTCAACGTTTCCCTTCTCCTCCTCCAACTAATATCCTTTCTCAAGTCTCCTGCTGGTTGACAGTGGATCCCCTTCTGATGCTTGTGTTCACCTTTCCAGCCTTTCTTTCTTCTTGACTTTTGCTTTTATTTCACTTTTCTTTCTTTGTTCTCTTCTATTCAGTATCGGGGTCGGTGGCCACGCATTTACGGAGAAACCTCTCCTTTCGGAAAGGCAGGGACATTGTTGTTGTTTGTTTACCTTCCTCGTTTATCACAATGCCGCGCACCTCACACACGCACCGAAAAAAAAAATAATCCATCTTCCCTCTCTCTTTTCTTTTATTTCTCCCTTCTTCCCCATCTCTCTTCCTTTTTTCACCTTTCCTTCCATTCGTCTCTCCTCTTGCTCTCTTGCTTTTCTTCCTTCCTGGCTCCTTTACTTCTCCATCCTTCCTGTTTTTTCTCTTCCTTTCTCCTTTTTTGCCTCATTTTTCTTCCTCCTTCCATTTTGCTTGCTGTTCTTTATTCTATCTCTTCTTCCCTCTCTGGAAAAAAATATTCTGGAAATGGCTAGAGACTTAAGTGTTACCTCGTACGACAGCAGTTAATCAAGGTTAGACATGTCTTCCTTATCGCATGGATGCCTTGGAAACAAATAAAGTAGCCTTGTTACAGTCAGAATAAAGGAGTGTCCTACGCTTCGAAAGAGTGTAATCAAGATATGCCATTTCCTTACAGAATGGGTCCCACGGAAATAAGCAAACTGGCTAACGGCAACCAGAGTAAACGGGTTATCGCCGACTAATGAGACTTGTTCACCCTTTTCAAATATAACATCACAAAAGCCATTATTATCCTCATTCCTTGAGACATTTCAACATACTAGACGCAAACGTCAAACATACTGCCAAATGTGACACGAATAATCTTCAATTGTAGTTTGCATGAAATTGAACAATTTTGCTTTAATTACCAATGACTCAAATATTTGAATTACGATATTATTCCTGGAGATAAGAAATGAGTATTAAATCAAGTAAGCCTAAGGTTAATTACAATCTATATGTGTCATCTATAATCTTTTAATCCTCTGATTTACCAAGGACAATCGCTGTCACAGTATTACCGCTAAATCGGATTAACGTTAACAGAATCTGACTTCATATTCACTGGGAATAGTAGAATAAGAACAGCTACCTCCAGGATTACTTATTAACTCGGAAGGCAGTCAGACATGTACAATAGCTGAGGTGCAAGATTGTTGCTAATGTTCACTGAAATGTTCATATACTGTAGACCTTTCAGTAGAGATCAATATTTATCGTTAGTCTGTTTCTTGCATATTGCCTTGTAATTTTGTCTTTGTTGACACGAGGCAAGAAACTATTTTAGTCCTTGAGATGAGCCCTGACTGATTACACTTCGTTGTTCTCAAAAACAGTGTAGCTTGTTAAATACCAATATTCTCATTGAATTCATTATCTATATACTCATATCTATCTATCAATCCATTTATCTATCTATCTATCTGTTTGTCTCTATCTATCAACCTATCTATCTCACCTCACGTTTTTCCACTCCTTTTTTTTTGTCCTCTCATATGTTTCTCTAGTCCCACCTTGCAACAAATCCACATATGCTCGCTTTTTATCTTCTACTACTGCGTTTAACTCTTCACTCCAGCCTTCCCTAACCTTCCTTTTATCCCTTCCTATCTTCCTTGTCCCACATACCATTACACATTTGGCTACTTTCACCTTAAAACATATCCATTATTCTTCTACTTCTACATCCCCTCTACCTCACCATCTCCCATACTTCTCTCAGCTTTTCCTGATATTCTTTCTCATTTTCCTTCTCCTTCAGTTTGTTAACTCCCAGCATCTTTTTTCTTCCCACTTTTTCCTCCACTCTCAATTTCCCTTCTAAGAATAAATGATCTAACACTTCCCCACTCTCTCCCCTGTCCCCAGAGGATATGAACGTCCAGGACTCTTCTCATGCTTTCTTTTGTTATCAGTAAATAGTTAATTGATATCCTATCAACCACCTTTCCGTCCATCACATTTTTTTCATATATACTTATACTTAGTTCTCTTCTTAGATACTGTGTTTTCTATCACCATCTACTTTTCTAAACATACCTCTTACATCATCACTCCACAATCTTTTTTGCACTCCAAACCTCTCTACAACTACATCTATTGGCTCATCTCCTACCCACGTCTCCCATCGTAGTTTAACCTTCACCCATATTAACCTTGAAGATACCTACACTCTACCACACGCTTTTTTTTTACCCCATCACTTAGCAACAGAGACACTCCTTCCCTGCCATCACTCCCAGCACTCTCTCTACTACATTCCCAAACTCAAAATCATCCCTCTCTTTCAACTTAGTTTTACTAAACGCTTACCTAATACTGTTAATGACTTCCTTTTACTCTCACCTTTACCACTACCACTCCCTTTCCTGCCACATGCGATCCCAAATACCTAAAACTATCCACTTGCTCCAGCTTCTCTCCTTTAAGACTAACCTCCATTTCCTTGGCATCCTTTACCCTCGTACATCACATCACCTAACTTTTACCCACATTTACTTAAACTTTCTCCTATTGCATACTTTCCCAGACTCCGTTACTAATTGTCTTAACCCTCTTCTGACTCAAAGGATTACAAAGGCAAAGCATGCCGACAGGAGACCTTTTGATCCATATCTAGGTCGGATGCAAAAAAAAAAAAAAAAAAAAAAAAAAAAAAAAAAAAAAAAAAAAAAAAAAAAAAAATCATATTAGTAATAAATTAAAACTATAACAATGTAAATAACAATTAAAATACATAAATAAATGCATTGGTATAGTTGAATAACAAACAAACAGGTAAATAGTAATTGATAATAAATTGACATATAACTAATAATAAATGAAAATCAGACAGACAAATTATAACAAAACAAAAACAAATAATATAACATAAATTATAATAATTACAGCATCTTACTTAGGTATTTATCTAAATGATTCTTAAAGCTTTGAACTGAACTACATTGCACTACCTGTGCAGGAAGTTTATTCCATTCATTAACTACACGGTTGGCAAAGTTGTTTCTACCTACTTCCAAATTGAATCTATTTCCGGACAGTTTGAGACCATTGTTTCTTGTCTGATTCTCATTCAATGTGAAAATTTGGTCACTTTTGATGTTGTCAATTCCCTTTAAAATCTTAAAGACCTGTATCAAGTCACCTCTGAGTCTACGCTTTTTTAGGGAAAACAGATTCATGTGCTTAAGTCGATTTTCGTATGATTTATTTTTGATATTTGGAATCAGTTTTGTGGCTCGCCGTTGTACTTTTTCCAGTCTGTCAATGTCTTTAATGAGATTCGGTGACCATACGGAAACAGCATATTCCAAATGTGGACGAACTAACGATTTATATAGCTTGTTAATGAGTGATGGACTTTTGAAATCAAAAGATCGCGCAATCAATCCCAGAATCTTATTTGCTTTCTCAGAGGCTGAAATACACTGCTTGGATGATTTGAGGTCGTTACTGATAATTACGCCGAGATCTTTTTCACTATCCACTTTTGTTAACGAATTTCCAAATAACTTGTAATCGTACTTGCTGTTATTTTTACCTATGTGCATTACCTTGCATTTACTTGTGTTAAATTTCATTAGCCACTTTTCAGACCATTGCTGTAATTTATCTAAATCTTCTTGAATATCTAATTGGTTTGAGTGATCATTTGCCACTCCGCACAGTTTTGTATCATCAGCAAATTTGGAAACAGTAGATTTTAGTCCATGGTCTATATCATTTATATATACTATGAATAGAAGTGGCCCAAGAACGGAACCCTGAGGAACTCCACTTGCAACACTTTTCCATCCAGAAGTTTTTCCATTTAAAACAACTCTCTGTTTTCGACCATTCAACCAATTACTAGTCCAACCTAATAGGCTACCACTTATTCCATGCAAAGCTAATTTAGTAAGTAGTCTTTCGTGTGGGACGGTATCAAAAGCTTTTGCAAAGTCTAGATATATTAAATCTATATTGTTTCTTTTGTCATAATTCGAGACAACTGTGTTGTAGAATTCGAGTAAGTTAGTCACGCAAGAACGTTTCCGTCTGAAACCATGTTGGCTATCATTTATCAAACGGTTACTTTCTAAATGATATTCGATAGCATCTCTGATGATAGTTTCCATTATTTTTCCTACGATCGAAGTCAAACTAATAGGCCTATAGTTATTTGGTTTCTTTTTGTCACCTTTTTTGAATATGGGAGTAACGTTAGCTAGCTTCCATTCTCTTGGGACATCTCCGGATATGATGGATTTCTTGAAAATAATTTCTAATGGAACAACAATCTCATTTTTCATTTCCTTTAAGATTCTTGGATGCCAACCGTCAGGCCCTGGTGTTTTATTAACTTTGAGTTTGTCTATACACCTTTTAATTGTTTCTTTTGTTATATTTACCGTAGTGAGTAAGTTTACCCCAGACTTTTCACAGGTTTCAGTTTGGAATTCACTTTGAGGTGTTTCGTTTACGAATACCGAGCTAAAATAATTGTTTAAGAGATTACACATTCCTTCATTTGAATATTCAAGTTGACCGTCAGCAGATAATAGTGGACCAATGTGATTCCTAACAACCTTTTTATCTCTAATGTAACTATAGAATTCTTTGGGATTCTCTTTGGATTTCTCAGCGATGTTCATTTCGTATTGTCGTTTTCTTTTTCTTATTGTCTTTTTTAAATCTCTCTGTATTGATACATAACTTTCATAGTCATTAGATGCACCCGAGCACTTATATTTCTTATAAGCCTGTCTCTTTTTAGCAATACTTTTTTCAGTTTCTTTGTCGAGCCACTTTGGGCGAGCCTGATTTGGGGGACGTCTGTCCTTAAAAGGAATGTAAGTTTGAATCATCTTAGTGAGCGTATTTTGAAATATTTCCCACATCTGATCTACAGGCCTTTCGTTTAATTTTTCCTCCCAATCTGTAAGCTGAAGCTCCTGACGTAGTTCTATGAACTGAGCTTTACTGAAATCGGGTATTTTAGAAGCACAAGTATCTATTCTAAAATTGTTTAGGAGTTTGAATCTGACTAAGTTGTGATCGCTATTTGCAACAGATTCACCGACTTCTACATCAGTTGCCATGCTTTCGCGGCTAGTGATCAAAAGATCGAGTAAGTTTCCATATCTTGTGGGCTCTTTTACATGCTGAATTAAGTAATTGTCACCAAGAAAATCAATCAAGCGACTACCTATATGGCCATGTTCAAGGGTCATCCAATCAATGTCAGTAAAATTGAAATCACCCATTATCAATAAATCCCGGTTGCAGAAACTAGACAGCTCTTGAAATAACAGTTTGTCGTCTGCTAATGATAATGTCTTTGGCCTATATATTACACCTATATTCATTTTTTGTCCATTTGTTTGGGTTAACTCAACCCACAAACTGTCATATGCATCCTGTTTCACTTTCTCTAAAACACAAGCATGAACATTGTTTTTAACGTACAATAGAACACCCCCACCTTTCTTGTGGTTTCTATCCTGATGAAAGTGTTTAAATCCCGCAATATTAAATTCAGCTTCGAACTCTGTACCATTTAACCATGTCTCAGTTATTCCTATCATATCGAGATTTTCGCTTTTGACATACGCCTGTATTTCTTGAAATTTGTTCCTAATACTACGAGCATTAAAGTACATAGTTTTAAGAAACTCCTGATTATTTCTTTTTGACACATTTTGAGTTTCAATATCATGTCTTATATTATCATTTTGTTTTTTATTTATGCCTTGCTCTATATTATTATTATTTGGTCCTTCATTGACATTCAATGCCTCATTAACATTTCTCCTATCAAAATTAACATTTCCCCCATCACGGACATCTGATGGACATCTATTTTGTACACTTTGTCCCCCTACGTCACCGTGATTCACGCCGGCCTCCCGTCGTTCAGTGACATTATGTCCGGCATCCCTTTCTAAAATTATATTTTGTCCTCCAGTGACATTATATCCTACCGTGATATTTTTTCCTCCACTATAATTACATCCCATCGTGATCTTTTGTCTTCCACTGTCATTACATCCTATCTTGATATTTTGGCCTTCATTGACATTCTGTCCGGTATCTCTTCCTAAAATTATATTTTGTTCTTCACTGACATTATATCCTACCGTGATATTTTCTCCTCCATTATCATTACATCCTATCGTGATATTTTGTTCTCCACTATCATTATTTCCCATCGTGATCTTTTGTCCTCCACTGTCATTACATCCCATTGTGACATTTTGTCCTAAGACATTACATCCTAATGTGTCATTTCGTCCTCTAGCGATATTACATCCTATCATGATATTTTGGCCTTCATTGACATTCTGTCCGGTATCCCTTCCTAAAATTACATTTTGGCCTTCAATGACATTATATCCTACCGTGATATTTTCTCCTCCATTATCATTACATCCTATCGTGATATTTTGTTCTCCTTTACCATTACTTCCCATCGTGATCTTTTGTCCTCCACTGTCATTATATCCCATTGCGACATTTTGTCCTATGACATTATATCCTAATGTGACATTTCGTCCTCTAGCGACATTATATCCTAAAATTATATTTTGTCCTATACTGGTACATTGTTCTACATTAATGCTATACTCTACACTGTTTTCCCAAGTACATTCTATTTCCCCTTCCCTTTGGCCTTCTACCCTAAAAAAGGAGCTGGTTCATTACAAACTCCCACAATGAGGTTTGTAAGAACATCTTTGCCTCTGCGGGTAAGGTGGATCCCATCAGAAGCGTAAAGGTCATGGCGCCTAGAAAAGAGATACCAAGGATCAAGAAAGTGGTATCCCAATTGTGTGCACAACTGCGATATCCTATCATTGATCCCTATGGCTCTACTGTTCCAACACGAACCTGCGTAGATCCTCGGGAGGATCCCACAGACTACGTGACGGCTCCCACGTTCCTTCATCTCCTGAAGGAGGACCTTGTAATTCCGAACAAGCTCCTCTGATCTCACCCTACCTACATCGTTACTACCCGTATGTACAATCGTAACCGTGTTCTTCCGTCCTTGCTCCCTGATGGACCGGGTACAATCAACGATCCCACGGCCCGGTTGACATACAAGCTTGCAACGTCGCTTAGTCTTTCGCTGCAGGATGTCGTCATAGCCTCGAACCATGGAGTCCCCCACCACCAAGAACTCCTGGTTTTCAGCCACTTCATCCTCCAGTAGAGCAAAACGATTGACTAGAGCCAGCGGTTGCTCCACAGGGCACACGTCTACCGAACGCGGGCTCGACAAACGGGACCCCACGGAGCGCCACTCGCTCATGGCAGTGACAGTAGGTGAAGAAGTGGAACGCTCTTTGGGTTGTGGGGAGGGTTCACTCTTCTCACGGAGCGCACTCCTGAGAAGCCGAATTTCCTCCTCACACATCCTGAGACGGACCTCTAGGTTCACGCAACCTTCACAAGCCATTTCGCTCCCCCTTTAGCAATAAAAACGGCAAAGAGAAAATACAAATCAACAACAACAAAAAATCAAAGCGGTCTCTAATAAACTAAATACGCGAAGCTTACTCTGCTTACCTTATACTATTTCTCCTACCTTTGGAATACGGTAACAGAAAACTGTTTTGAAATTAGATAGAACCCTGCACTTTATCTTATATCTGTAACTGTATAGCGCTATACGTATACAATTACAAAAACACAACACAATCACTTAACACTATTCGGAGATATAAAATTCACAGGTATTCACTAGCTGGTGTCTGTGCAGAAAAACGAGGTCTCTAGCTGAGGTCACGAGCGGACTGAGCTGAGGTCACGCAGTGACGTCAGCAAACAATAACTGATTCACCTCCCACTTCTCTTCATTTTCTTTATCCATATCCAGTCCCATGCCCTTTAAACTCGCGTTTACCTCCCTTATCACCTCATCCATGTACACATTGAATAGCCATGGCAACATGACACATTCCTGACGCATTCCCACCTTTACTTCAAATCACTCATTCTCTCTATTTCTAATTTCAACACAGACTGAACTACTCTCATAAAAAACCCTGACTCAACTTAATAGCTTTCCACCAAATTTCACATATCTGCAATACCTCCCACAGTGCCTTCCTGTCTGCCTTATCATACGCTTTTTCCAAACCCATAAAGGCCCGAAAGACCATCCTTACCTTTCACATATCTGCCTTACCACAAAAATATGATCCACTCTACCTCTACCTCTCGTAAACCCACAATTTCCCTCACTAATTATTTTCTCTGTTCCTCTCCTAATCCTCTCAATTAAAATCCTCCCACAAGCATTCTCAACTACACTACAAACGGGTTCTTCTAAAAATACTACAATAACATTTGTCCCCCTTTTTATTGTAAAACGGAATTATACAGGCGCTCTTCTAGTCCTCTGGCACTCTACCTTCCCTTAGACACACATTAAATATTCTCACTAGCCAGTCCACTATTACTGTATATCCCTTTTTTAGACACTACGTATGACGCCCATCCAACCCAGGTGATTTACCTGTTCTCATAATTTTCAAAACTACTTGTATCTCATCGTTTCTTATTTCTTTTCCAGTTTCCTCTCCCACTTTTATTTAGTTAGTGCTTCCCACTGCTACTACCAATCCCTCCCTATTCTCCTTCATATTCAAGAACTCTTTAAATACTCTGCCCATATTCCCCTTACTGCCTCCTCTTCCGTTAACATCTGTCCATCTGCGCCTTTTACCTCTTTTTCTCTTCTTGATTCACCTCCCCTTGCTCTTTCAATTAATTATTTTCAAAAACGTCTTTTTAATAATTAAACTTTTTCTGTCATACCCCTCCACCATTTTACATATGTTCTTTTTTTTGCGGATTTTTTTTTTTTTATGTTTTGCTTCTCTTTTTTTATACCTCTCCTATATTTCTCTCGTCCTACTTCGAATTAATCACTGAATCCTCGTTTTTTCTCTTCTACTACCTTCTTTACTTCATCATCCCACCACTCACTATCCTTACATTTATTCCCTCCCATCCTCCTTGTTCTACATATTATTTTTGCACACCTCGTGACTCCTTCCTTGAAACATCCCCATTCCTCTTCTACTCCTATCTCTACTCTATCCTTCACCCCATCCCATAAATCTCTCAGCTTCTTTCTTTTTATTTAAACAGTTTACTCTAAGCACCTCCCAACCTTACACTGTTTTCCTCTTTCTCTACCTATCCTCCACTCACAACTTAACTTCCAACAAAAAATTATCTGTTATTCCCCACTCTCTCCTCTAAGAACATGGAAATCCAGAGCTCGTCTACACTTCACCTGGGTACCACAACATAGTCCATTAATGCTTTATCAACCACACTTCCATTCACCACACTCTCTTTTGTGTAGATATGCTTGACTTATTTGTTAAACAGTGTGAAAGCTATCACAAATTCCCTTTCTAAACACATCTCCACCATCAGCTCACCATTATGTTTTTTACCTGGGTCCAAAATTCCCTATAACTCCATCTATTGGTTCATCCCCTACTCTGTCATCGATATCTCCCAGTACCACTACATTGAAATTTCTCCTCAAACTCTCTATGCGCTCATTTGAATCTAAAAAAATCCTCTACACTCTTCTCACTACCAGGCCCACATCTTCCTTTTCAGTTTCATCTTCATCCATACTAACCTTGAAAAAAGCTTCCTTCCACTCCACCACACGCTTACATATCTCCTCACTTACTAGTGAAACCACCCCTTCCCTCCCTTGTCCTCTCCTCATTCCCGGCACCCTTTCGAAACAGTACACTTCCAAACTCAAAATCACCCCTCCCCTTCAACTTAGTTTCACTTAATGCCAACACATCAATCTTCCTTCTCACAAACATACTCTCTATCTCTTCCTTTTTACTCTCATCTGTACCACGTCCACGTAGATTAAAAGACCCAAACCTTAGGATTTTGGTTAGAAGACTTCTTTCAGACCGCCTTGACTTCTCGCAAGAGTAGGGTAACAGAGAGCAGGATACCTAATCCCATCAATCCATCCCGTTTCACCCGTTTTTTACTATCCGAGTGGGAAAACTTGGTGTCAGGATACTTTCATCCCCCTACCATAAGCGGCAGAGGCAAAATTTTGAATTTATACTAAAAAAAAAAAGGGTACAAGGCAGTATTAAGACCGGGAGGGCATAACGGAGGAAAATTCGCAATACCCTAAAGTAGCATAATTTTTCTATGAATAGAGATTTTCTCTAACAGACCAAATGATGTGTGGCTCAGGTTTGTAGAGCCACCCTAAATAGCCCCTAAAGTATCGGCTGCATTCTGCTGAGTAATTCATACCGCACAATAACACGCAGCCAATACCCTAGAAGGTGACATCTAACTCTAACATAGACAAATAGTAAATATTTCCAGTCCGTAGGTCGCTCCAGAATATCGACTAAAGCATTGGCTGCATAGTACCATGCAATCACCACTACATGATAACATACAGTCAATACCCCCAGTATGGCCCGCTGCTGAAAAAAAAGACGCCAACGAAAAAAAAAAAAAAAAAAAAAAAAAAAGACACTGTCGGTTTCCGCCCAGTATTCTCATTATTGCCAGTGGGGGCATACGACAAGGACGGGTGGATATTGCTATGGGCAACATGGGCAATCGCCCAGGTTAGCATCACCGTGAGGGCATGGGAATGGAGCACCCACTAAATCTTGCCATATTTCCTAGCACCTATCACACTATCCCCCCAATATATATATATACACACACACACACACACACATATATATATATATATATAATACTTTTAGAAGTTCTGCCAAGGGATTCGAACCCTGACCTGTGCGTGCATAATCACGAAGTCAAGACGCTAGCGACTGAGCTACGTGCGATGGTTCAAAAGGACTGTACAAGTCCCCGACCACACATCACGTAGTTGCAGAAGACGTAGTCTCATTTTCATCCAATCCCTATATTAGGCGAGCCCTCCGACAAGTTGTGTATGTTTAAGACAGATTGAACATTTTTAGAAGCTCTGCCAAGGGATTCGAACCCTGACTTGGCCAATAACACTCACAGGAATTATACAAGTCCGCACTGCGAGTGTGTGTGAGTGCGTGCGCGTGTGCTTTTGTATTTGTGTGTGTGTGTGTGTGTGTGTGTGTGTGTGATTGTGTATGTGTGTGATTGTGTGAGTGCATGTATGTGAATGCGTGTGCGCGTGCTTGCGTATGTGTGTGTGTGTGATTGTGTGTATTTAATTGTGTGTGTGTGATTGTGTGTGATTATGTGTGTGTGATTGTGCATGTGTGATTGTGTGTGTGTGTGTGTGTGTGTGTGTGTGTGTGTGTGTGTGTGTGTGTGTGTGTGTGTGTGTGTGTGTGTGTGTGTGTGTGTGTGTGTGTGTGTGTGTGTGTGTGTGTGTGTGTGTGTGTGTATGATCACATTAGTCATGAGTGAGTGCCACTTGACTCCTGGCAGCTTGAACACAGGAAGCAAAAGTGCGGGTTTTGGCCTCAGCTTAGCATGTTTTGTTATGATTCCGCTGCACTTATAAACAGAATCGTGCAATTGGGGGAAAGCTGGAATTCCTGTCAAAAACCCGTTTAAACTGGAGGTCTCCTTCATGGCAGAATTAATTTCCTGGGCATGAACTGGAATCAAAATATATAAATCTAATACTCCGAGCCCTTCTAGGATTTATCAGCAAAACCTAGAGGAAACAAGTCGGATGTTCTCTTTTTTTGTACATTTTGAAAATATCTTATTATTCATTTTTTATATATTCAAAATTCGGGAAAGAAAATATGAAAAGCGCACATTTTGATTAATCTAAAGGTGATATTTTCTCGCTCAAATGAAAATGTCATTTTTCCAGACTATAAAACGGAAGGGGGAGGGGAAGTATCGCGTCCCGTCTTTGCTCTCCTGCCCTTCCAGTCAGGGATTTTCCTTTTCATTTAACTCCCTCTCACGCCCTCAGGCTTCTCTTCGCTGCCGAGGAACTGCCATGGGAATGAAGAGAGGTTTAAGAGCAGTGCGGATAAGCGGGAAAGTCTCATCCGGAAGGAAAGTGGTCAATCGAGAGAAGTTATGGCCACTTGGCTACTGACAGGCTACCACAGGGATGAAGGAAATTTTTCATGAAAGTAGCAGTTGCCGACAAGACTGACGAGTTAAACACCGTATAAGGACGGAGCCTTTATTTGTACGTAATAAGCGAAACTATAACAAATAAAAGCTTCGTCCTCATATGGTGTTTAACTCGTCAGTCATGAAGGAAATTGCCTGACACCAGCCAGAGGAGAAGGTAAAGTTCCACCCGTCAGGGAATGTATTACTCCTCAGAGACTAAGTATACTGCAACATTCACTGCAACACAAGTATACTGCAACTAAGTATACTGCAATATTCACTGCAACACAGGTGAATAAAACAGTCTGGCAACAGTCATATCAACATGAAACTGCCAACTGCTACGAGGAAGTAAAACAGAAAAGACATTTCTTCTTTATTACATTTTTGGTGACTCTTTGGGAATATTTTCACCCCTCACTTCCTTCTTCCGTCCTCTTTCGCCTCGCCTCACCCTCAACTCACTCACTTAATCCTATATCCGCTCTTCACTGTATACCCCCTTTTGTCACTTCCTTTGCAGTAAGTTAATCATATCTACCATTTTTTTCCTCTCAGTTTTTTGTTATTTCTTTCGTTTTTTCTTTCCTCTTTTTCTTTCATTTTTTTTTCTCTTTCCTCTATTTCTTTTCATTGTTTTCTTTCCTCTTTCCTTCCACTATTCGTTCAAGTCAGCTTTTCCACCATTTTATCAATCGTTGTTTTTGATCCACTTCCTTCCCTGTTCGTTTTTCACTTTCTCCTCCTCCTCTCTTTCCCTTTACATCTTTTTCTTTTTTCTTTTTCTCTTTCTCTTTCTCTTTTTTAATTTTAATTTTATCTTTCTTTTCTCCTTCTCTTTCTCTCTCTATCGCTTTTTTCTTTTTCTTTTTCTTTTTCTTTCCTTCTTTTTCTTTTTCTCTTTCTCTCTTTCTCTTTCTCTCTCTTTTTCTTTTTCCATCTCTCCTTCTCTTTCTCCTTCCTCTTTCCAAAGAAATGAAACATCCAAAATTGTATTTCTAACCCTTAAAGAACTACATTATTTATACAAATCCCTCTTAGGAGAATAAACACAACTAATATTAGACCAGATCAAATCAATGAAGTTCAGTACAGGGTTAAAGAGGTTTATAGAGTTAGCATAAGCTCCTTCAAGAAAAGTAAGCACTAAATTGAAAGAATCACCTCGTATTAACCAGAGCTAAATATATGAATCACCGGATGAGTTACACGGGGGTAGTCTAACAAAAAAACATATAGGTTTGTTTTGTTAACGTTAGATGATTTTATTTAGATGAAACTTGCATTGACTTTAGTAATATTGTTCAATTCATGAGCTAGTATTCCACAACTGGGTGGAATTGTCTAATGTCGCTCATAGCAAAATCTGTACCGTGGGTCACCGTTGTGAAGGAGGCAGGAAGTTGATATGTTTGTTACATATGCTTCTCTCAGTTACCTTTCCTCTGACCAGTGAAAAGCAAAATAGAATAATTTCTTCTCTTCCCTCTCCCCTTTTCGTTTTTTTTCCGTTACAATTTTCTGCTAAATTCCAGTCTTTTCTACCTGTTTTTTCTTCTCTCTCTCTTTCCCCTCTTCCATTTCCTTCCGCTTTTTCTTTCTGAGTCATTTGTGTTTCCAACGCCAGTTTGCCGAAATCAGTGTAAATCAAATCAATCAATCAATAAATCAATTAATCTTCTTTCCGTACAGTTCCTGGGGGGTGGGGGCCCTCTCCCCTTCTTCTCTATTCCTAAAGTCCCCAGATATTGATTTAGACTCTTTACAAAGGATTACAAAGGAGGAGCATGCCGACAGGAGACCTTTTGGTCCATAACTAGGCCGGATGCTTTTTTCAAAGCTCTTTACCCTGTTATCCACTCAGCATCCTTACCATGTATTGCTGTATATACAGTACAAGGAACAAGGATAAGGGCCTTCAGGCAGTGGTCTCATGAGATGGACGTTTTGCTACCAACATTCAGTATACATGAACACTCTTCTCTTTATTTGGAAATGTATCCTTAAGGCGCTTCAACCTGGTGTTTGGACCCAAGATTTTCTTCCACCAACTTTTACTGTTTATCCTCAACTCTTTCACACAGGGAAAGTTGACAACCGCAGCTTCTATACTCCTCCTCTTCATAGACGGCAACATAGAAAGACTCAGTTGACATAGAAAATAAATCGGTACTTCTTCATAGGAAGCTGTATCAGTAAAGACGAGAAGTATGGCTGTCCAGTGTGAGACTGCGGGTTTAAAGTAAGTAAAACTTGAGTCAGTAGCTAATATTAATCTTCAATTTTTTTCTTCAGATTTCTAGATGTAGAATACCTTCCTTCAAACTGTTTCATGTATATATATCATGTATATTTCCTGTAGGCCTCCCGGTTGATTAATCGAATCCAATGTTTTTCGTGTAAAAAAGTTCAATACTTCTCATATTCTTTTTATTCGTTTTCTTTAGTGTCCATACTTCTGTCTATATCATTCCATTATTTGCCAGATTTACTATCTCACTTCCCATCTCCCTCCCTCCCCCTATCTCTCTCTCTCTCTCTCTCTCTTCTCCCCATCCTCTCTCTTTCTCTATATGGGGCAAAGGCTTGGAGCTTAAGAGAGGCCAGAGAGAGTTGAGAGTAGGGTATGCGAAGAAAGGAAAAGTGTGGAAGGTATCAGAGTAAATTGTTTAAATAGGAATGAAAAGAACCAGGAATACAAAAAGCTGAGACAATTGTGGGAGGTGATGAAGGATAGAGTAAAGGTAGGAGTGGAAGAGGAATGAAATGTTTCAAGGAGGAAGTGTCAATGTTTGCAAAAGATTGTATGTAGAACAAAGAGTATGAGAGGAAACGGAAGGAAGGGTAGTGAGAGGTGGGATGATGAAATGAAGAAGGTAGCAGAAGAGAAGAAAAAAAGCGAGCATTTAGGGATTGGTTGCAAAGTAAGATAAGAGAAACATATGGGAGGTACAAAAAAACAAAAAAACAAGTGGAGTATAACATAAGATAAAATAAGCAAAGAGGAAAGCAGATGTAAATTGGGGGAGGAGTATGACATATCATTTTAAAAGTAATTAGAATACTTTGTAAGGAAGTTAAGAGGAAGTGGTGGTTAGTCAAGTAGGGAAGGAAAGGTAAAAGACGCCGATGAACAGATTTTAACAGAAGAGGAGTTGGTAAGGGGAAGATGGGCAGAATATCTTAGAGAACTGTTGAATATAGAGGAGGATTGGGAGGGAGTGGTCATAACAGTGGGGGCATTAAAAATAACAGTGACGGGAAAGAAAAATGGAGGAGAAATAAGAAAAGATGAGGTACAAGTAATTTTAAAAATGATGAAAGCAGGTAAGGCACCTGGGTTGGATGGGTGTCATGCGGAGTGTCTGAAGAAGGGAAGTACGGTAATAGTCGACTGCCTAGTGACATTGTTTGATATGTATCTACGGGAAGGTATAAGTCCGCTTTCAAAGGGAAAAGAGGGCAAAGGTGATTATAGTAGTTTTAGAAGGATCAAATAATTGAATGTAGTTGGAAAGGCTTATGAGTGGGTTTTAATTGAGAGGATTAGGAAAGGAACAGAGGGAGTAACTGGTGAGGAATAGTATGGGTTTCGTAAAAGTATGGATTACGTGGGTCAGATATTTGTGGTAAGAGGGATATGCGAGAAAGTTTTAGCAACAAGTAAGTATTTTTTGGGGACCTTTATGGTTTTGGGAAAGGCTTATGACAAAGTAAACAGGAATGCACTGTGGGAGGTACTGCAGATACATGGGATTGTGAGAAAGCTATTAAGGGTAGTCAAGAATTTTTACGAGAGGGGTAAAGCCTGTATTAGAATTGGAAATTGAGAGAGCGAGTGGTTTCAGGTAAAGGTCGGGCTGCGTCAGGGACGTATCATGCCACCATGGCTGTTCAATGTGTACATGGATGGGGTGGTGCGGGAGGTAAATGCGAGGCTAATGAGCAGGGGACTGGAGGTGGCTAAAGAAAATGGAGTGGGAAGTGAGCCAGTTGTTGTTTGCTGACGACACTGCGCTTGTGGCAGGGTCGAAAAGATTATTAAGGTTGTTTGTGATGGAGCTTGAAAAGGTATGTGATTGGATAAAGTAGAAGGTAAATGTGTTTAAGAATAAGACGAGATGTACGAAGGAAGAGGATATTAGAGAGTTCGAGGTAAGGCTTAAAAGAGAGAGGCTGGAGGAAGTGGATAGCTTTAACTATTTGGGGTCGCATGTGGAAGGAAAGGGAGGAGTGGAGGTGGAGGTAAATTGTAGATTCAGAGAAGCAAGTAAATGCCTAAAGGGATTAAATAAGTCATGAGAAATAGGCATCTGGGAATGGATACAAAGAGGAGATTATATAAAGGGGTTATTGTGCAGACAGCACTATATGAGGCGGAGACTTGGAATTTAAGAAAGGCAGAGGGAAGTTTATATGTGTTTGAGATGAATGTTTGAGAAATATGGTAAGGGTTACAAGGATAGATAGGGCGAGAAACGAGGGGTAAGGAGGAGAGCGGGGATGGAAAGGGAGATGAAAGATAGGACTGATAAAAGTGTATCGGGATGGAGGGACACATGGAAATAACGACAAAGGAAATATTAGTAAAATAAAAATTGAAGGCAAAGGTGGATGTAGTGAATTTAAAGGGACGACCAAGGATGAGATGGATGGATGGGGTGAAAGGGGCTTTGAGAAGGAGGGGAATGTCTGTTGAGCAAGGAAGGGAGAAGGGGAAAGATAGGGGTGAATGGAGAATGGCTGTGTATAGATGATACTGTGATGCAAGAAAGACATGGGGAGGGGGGATAGGGAGTGATTAGGTGCGGATAACGTTTTGAAACAGCTCGAAGAGATTTCTCCCCGTCCCCTCTATTTTCCGCATGAGAGGACGAAGAGGAGAATGATTGATTAAGTGAACAGTCATTGGTATTGATCTACTGTGTCCTAGTGCAATGCTTCTGAAAAAGGGCAGTGGGTGGAATACATGGATGACCCTTCGTTTACAAGGAGCTAAGATAAGAGGGAGGAAAGGGTTGTTAATGGGAGTGAAATGAATTGTAGTGGGTACGTGTCTTTTTGGTTGACCACCTCCATTGTATAGGGTAAAAATGATTGAAATCCAGACATTAATATATATATATATATATATATATATATATATATATATATATATATATATATATGTGTGTGTGTGTGTGTGTGTGTGTGTGTTTGTGTGTGTGTGTGTGTGTGTATGTATGTGTGTGTGTGTGTGTGTGTGTGTGTAGAGACATTGGGACAAATTATGGGAAAGGTGGAGGGGGAAACACGGGTCTTTATCGATATTCGGATAAAGGCCCGTGTTTCCCCCTCTACCTTTCCCATATATATATATATATATATATATATATATATATATAAATATATATATATATATATATATATATATATATATATATATATATATATATATGTGTGTGTGTGTGTGTGTGTGTGTGTGTGTGTGTGTGTGTGTGTACGAAAAAAGCTGGAGTCCGGGAACCATAATGGTGGAAACGTAGAAAACACCAGACTCAGATGTAGGTAATTTATTCCCGACGTTTCGAGACCTGTCCGGGACTCGTCCTCAGGGGGTACAATGGGATACAGAAATCACATGGTCTAAATATACCAGTAACCGTGCCCACCAGAGGGACGCGACAACCTGCGCCTGGCGAGAGCGTGTGGCGGTGGAGGAGGGGGGGGGGAGAAGGGAGACGCGGTAACTTGTGTCGGGCGAGAGTGCGTGGTGGTGGAGGAAGGAGGAAAAGAAAGGGGGGGGGAAGCTATTTACCTTTATGATATTTTTCCACCTCTCTCTTGCACCTGCGTATATGGGGTTGAATGTTATGGACCTGTTTATGCTGTCTTCGTTAGTGGCCCACGCCTCCAAGAACAGTCTGCCTCCTTTCCTGTTGTTGTTGTAGAGTACCTTTGCGCCATGCCAGTCGAACTCGTGTTGGTGCAGTTCAGTGTGTTTGTACACCGCCGAACTCTGGTCTTTTCTAATTACTGCCCTTTGATGCTCTTGTAGTCTAGTACAAGCCTGTTTTCCTGTTTCCCCCACATAGCGCACTGTGCAATCGGAGCAAATGATGTTGTAAACCGCCCGAGGGGTGGTTCAATTTGCTCACCTTATCGTTGACCCGGGTGAGAGCTTCGTGTATCGTGTTACTGGGTCTGTGCGCGATGGTCACCCCATTTTTATCCAATATCCTCCTTGTGACCTCTGAAACCCCCTTCACGTAAGGGACCGTTATCCTGGTTGTGGCTGTTCGTGTCTCGCCCCGGTCTATTTTTCTTCTCTGTGGCGCCGTTCACCTTTTCACTACTTGATTCGGGTAGCCATTAGCCCGGGATACCCTCCTCAACCTGCTTCTTTCCTCTTTCAGCGACGCCTCTGTGGAGCAGACCCTCTCCGCCCTGTTCCACAACGTTTTCACCACGCTCTTCTTGTGGCAGATCGGGTGATCACTACCGAAATTCAGCAGTCGATCGGTATGCGTTGCCTACCTGTACATGCTAGTGACCATGAAAAAATGTTTGAAGAAAGGAGGTACGGTTATGGTGGACTGGCTGGTGAGGTTATTTAATGTTTGTTTAAGAGAGGGTAGAGTGCCAGAGGACTGGAGGAGTGCCTGTATAGTTCCGCTTTACAAGGGAAAGGGGGACAAATGTGAGTGTAGTAGTTTCAGAGGGATCAGCTTGTTGAGTGTAGTTGGGAAGGCTTATGGGAGGGTCCTGATTGAGAGGATTAGGAGAGGAACAGAGGGAGTAATTGGTGAGGAACAGTGTGGGTTTAGGACAGGTAGGGGTTGTGTAGATCAGATTTTTGTGGTAAGACAGATATATGAGAAAGCTATAGGAAAAGTTAAGGATGTTTTGGGGGCTTTTATGGATCTGGAAAAGGCTTATGACAGGGTAGACAGGAAGGCACTGTGGGAGGTATTGCAAATATATGGGATAGGAGGAAGCTGTTAGGAGCAGTCAAGAGTTTTTACGAGAGTAGTAGAGCTTGTGTTAGAATTAGAAATGGAGAGAGTGAATGGTTTGAGGTAAAGGTGGGACCTCGTCAGGGTTGTGTTATGTCACCCTAGCTGTTCAATCTTTACATGGATGGGGCGGTGCGAGAGGTGAATACAAGGGTAGTGGATAAGGGGTTGGAGATGGTTAAAGAAAATGGAGAAAAGTGGGAAATAAGCCAGTTGTTGTTTGCTGACGACACTGCGTTTGTTGCAGGATAAGAGGAGGGATTGGGGAAGTTAGTGACAGAGTTTAAGAAGGTGTGTGAAAGAAGAAAATTGTAAATGTGGGCAAAAGTAAGGTGATGAGATGTACAAGGGGAGAGAGTGGCAGCAGGCTGGAAGTGAGCATAAAGTGTGAAAGACTGGAGGTAGTGTATAGTTTTAGATACTTGGGTGCGAATGTGGCAGGAAAGGGAGGAGTGGGGGTGGAGGTAGAATGTAGATTGAGAGAAGCGAGTAAATGCCTTGGTGGATTAAAAAGTGTAATGAGAAATAAACATCTGGGAATGGATGCTAAGAGGAGGTTATATGAAGGAGTGGTTGTACCAACAGCACTGTACGGGGAAGAAACATGAAGAGAGAATGAGTTTGAATGTGCTTGAGATGAAATGTCTACGAGGTATGATAGAGGTTTTTAGGCTAGATAAAGTGAGAAATGAGGAGGTGAGGAGAACGAGGGGTGGAAAGGGAGTTGGGAAATAGGGTTGATGAAAGAGTATTAGGATGGTCTGAAAACGTGGAAAGAATAAATGAAGAAAGATTAGTAAAAGAAGTGTGGAAGGCAGATGTGGAAGGAGTGAATATGAGGGGGCGTCCTAGGATGAGATGGGTGGGATGAAAGGGGCATTACAAAAGAGAGGAATGTCTGTGGAGGAAGGACGGGAGAGGACAGAAGATAGGGGTGAATGGAGAAGGGTTGTGTATGGATGATGCTGTGATGCATGAGGGGGAGTGGGTGGGGGATGGGTGGTGAGGAAGTATGTATGAGAAAAAATGTGACGCAGCCCGAAGGGATTTCTCCCCGTCTTCTCTTTTTCTGCATGAGGGGACGGAGAGGGCGGTCACCGAATTTATGAAGCGGGCTTGCTGTGTATGTGCTGTGTCTTGCGACACTGTTTCTGACCCAGGGCAGTGGACAGGATGTAGGGATGACCCATCATCAACGAGGTGCCAAGATAAGAGAGAGGGAGGAGGGTGGAGGGGAGTGGAATATACAGGAAATGGAATGTGTGGGAGGGGTTTCTATGCCTTTGTCTTTTTGGCTACTCCCCGTGTAAGGGGGAAAAAGCCTTTGATATATGTATGTACGTATGTTATTATTATTGTTATTGTTATAACTGTTATCATTATTATCTATTATAACCATGGAATTATATTAGAAATAATGGCAATGATAAAAAATGGTTTTCCATACATCTACTAAACGTCTTCTTCCACTTTGGCTTCGCCCTCCCCACATCTATCCCACATCTATCCAACATCTATTTGTTATAACCAAACTTTTTTTTCACCCCATTTCACATCTTATTTCCCTTCTTGTCCTTCCTGTTCCTCTTTATCTTGTGCACTCGCAGAGCCAACACGTGTATCACAAAAACTTTGTTATTTCTACTCTTGTCGTTGTTTCTTATATGAGATTCTCGGCGTTCTTATCCCAAGAGAGATCATAAACACGAGAAGGGGAAAGAGGAAAACTAGAGACGTGTTTCCCATTTGTTGGGCTTATAAACACGTAACTAAAAGAACCACGACGTTCTTTGTATACATTGTTACGGACAGAGGCGTCTATGCGCAGGTAGCCGCCCTCAGAATTTACTCAACCACACTATTGTATTAACTATCCAAATATAAGTTCTATTATTATGTATCTAAAATACTTTACCATGCAATATAGTCTTCTAATGAACAACCACGACGTTCTTTGTATACATTGTTACGGACAGAGGCGTGTCTATGCGCAGGTAGTCGCCCTCAGAATTTACTCAACCACACTATTGTACTAACTATCCAAATATATGTTCTATTATGTATCTAAAATACTTTACCATACAATATAGTCTTCTAATGAACAACGAATGGTTTTTATCCATATTGAAAATCATACTGATGCTTAAGGCTTGACCGCAGCTGTACATGCACACACACGCAGAGTCAAATGTAGATTATTGCAAATATAATGATTATATAAATCTAGAAGAGTACTTTTTAATATGGGGAAATTTTACTCTGGCTTTTTTCATTGTAAAGAGTAGATTTTGGCATAGAGGAACAATGATTTTAATCCAGGGGAAGAATTATCCCCTCTGCATAAAAAGAAAAAAAAAAGAAAAGAAAAAAAAATGACATGACATGGAGTAAATAATTGCCATACTTGATCATTTATTTTATTCATCTATTTATTTATTTGTTAATTTTTATGATATGAATAGACTATACAACTTCTTTCTTTAGCAAAGTATATCATTTTTCTGTACACTGATTGTATGGATATAACCATACTCGTATTTTCTATTGAGACTTTAAAGAATATAGTTATTTCCGTTTTATCTTGTTTCTTTAATCCTGTCATTCTTCCACAAGACATGGAATTGTCATATAGCTCAAGCGTCAAACAACTAGTCAAGAAAAGAGTAAGGGCCCTTTCACTTTAGGCAGCTAATGACCGTGACTAGCGACGGTCACTAGTTGCCTACCATTACTTCAAATTGAGACTTTCACACTACGTCACTGCGGTTGCCCGGTTGCGCAACAGGCTGTGGCTGTTGCCTGCTCCGGTAACAAGTGACCGTCACTGGCAGTTGCCGTCACCGAGCGTCTCTTTTTCTTGACCAGCAAAGCCAACAGAAGCATTGATGCCATTCTTTCGACTAATGAGATGATGAGAAAGGATTCCACAACACGGTGACAGTCACTGGTTGCTTGCAGTTGCCCGAGACTTTCACACTAAGCAACTAGTGACCGCCACTAGTGACGGTCACTAGTTGCCTAGTGCGAAAGGGCCCTAGAATAACGATAAGGAGAAATGATGGAGGTACTTGATTTTGTCTAGTTAAAAAAAAAATCTAATTAAAATCCATAAGGCACTGCTTTTTCACTTCATAAACTGATGTTGACCAACACTTGAATGTAGTAACAATATGTCTTCAATAAAACTAAGCATTACTTATTACTGACTCACCGGAAATATATTACCAATATTTCTTTAATTGAGCAAGAACCAAAACTTCATCATAATATATGCAATTAATTTTTTTAATGAAAGTGGACATAAATCATACTAACAAGTGACATAATCAAATGGCTAGGTATGCTTTTAAAGAGGAAATTCAACTTAAAAAGAAATTTTCCACTCTACGTGAAATCGAGCTGTGTCAAAGGAATCGAGTACCCAGTAGATCTACCACACATTATGTTACTGGATTTCACGAGCTTTCGGGAGCCCTTTCTCACATTTTTTGTAAAATCTCTTGTGATTAGTATATGTATGCAAATCACTCGCTATCTCATATACATTTTAAACTAAACACGTATGATATAATGTTATTTCTCTCTTCCTCTTTTTTTTTTTTTTCTTGGGGTACAATGGACCAATGATATGAACTGAAACGATAGTCTTGTACGAAGGAGGTCGGAAAGAATTCCCTTACTACAACTCATCTTCAGACTCGATAACCTCATTTTCTTTTGTGGATGCATCTCCAAGGCGATGATACTGTGTCTTCTGAATGGACGCAAGGTCTTTCTCCACCAATTTAATATTTTTCCCTCATCCATTTTACATAAAGAGGACTGACAACAGTCTCCTCCCTCCACCCCTCTTCACACACACACACACACACACACACACACACACACACACACACACACACACACACACACACACACACACACACACACACACACACACACACACACACACACACACACACACACACACACGAAAAGAAACTCAAAAAGGACAACTATAGAAGAGATAGGAAAAAGAATAGCTTCCCACACAGAATGCTGCATATATGGAATAACTTAGATAAAGAAAAAGTGTGTGCAAATACTATTCACGAATTTAAGAATAAACTTGATGCTGAAAGATACAAAGACGGGTCACCACGAGCATAGCTCCATTCCCGTATAATACAACTAGGTAAATACACACACACACACACACACACACACACACACACACACACACACACACACACACACACACACACACACACACACACACACACACACACACACACACACACACACACACACACATTTGAAGGCCCCACATTAATGTAATTGGGCCAAAGTTTCTTCACGGAGAGATCTGAGGGAGGACAGAAGGACCATTGCCAGTTTCCAGTCAGTAAAACTCGAGGCAATAATCTATATTTAGGTATACATCTAGATTAGGAGTAAAGGACATTGGATGCATTAAGATTAACATTGTGTATATTTCCTTTACATTAGGTTCTATTAAATTTCATTATACTCATCAGTATTTGGTACTGACACACCGTCCTCTTCATTCATGGTGGTAAAATTGTCTGACAACATCTGCCAATTTCGTTTTGTCTTGCCTGTGATAAGGTAATGTTCAGCGTCTTCTCATATTTCTCTGTTGGAAGCCTTTATCCGACCGTCTCAGACTTTGGCCATAAATCGGGCCTCGTTTCTCCAGAATGAATAATTTCCCCTTTATATAATTTTCTCATGATTTGAACTTTCGAAACATTGTGTTACAGTCGATATCACCATGTCATTATGAATACATACGCATACATATACACATACATATACACATACACATACACATACACATACACATACATATACATATACATGTGCATATATTCATACATGTACATGTATACATATACATATACGTATACATGTACATGTACATATATATGTACATATATACATATACATATACATGTACATATACGTATACATATACGTATACATATAAATATACATATACATATACATATACATATACATATACATATACATATACATATACCGGTGGAAAATGTGATACCACATTTGTCGATCACGTGAAAACCACAGTTGGAGCAAAAAATACTTGAGACAGGTAATCTATATATCTCGATTGCAAAGTGAAGAGGACTTCAGTTTGCAATCGAAATATACATATACATGTACATATAGACATATGGAAATTGGTATGTTATAACACATATGTAAAAGTTCACTATTAACCCACTATCGGAGAAAAAATGACGGAAAGTACAGGGAAACTGTATATTTCGACTACTATCTGTAGTCCTCTTCAGCAGAATGCTTACACGAAGTTAAGGTACAAGTATATATGAGGAAGTAATGGATACATAAAAGGGGATGGGGAGAGTGGGGGACTCAGGTTACATGCCCTTGAAATGGTTGGGTCAAGGAAGGACAGTTAGTGGTGTTTTGTCCGACCGCTCTTGACATTATTTTATTGACCGCTAACTTAGTAATACAATCTGGGGGCCACTGACCTTTTGAAGTATTAAAGTTAGGATAATGTTTTATTAGAGAAGATTCTACAATTTTCCTTCGTGTTGATATATGCTGCCTCAATTGTCTTTCTTAGTTTCTTGGATGATCCTTTATTCAATACGGTTGTGTTGTTCCAGTCTGGAAGGTGGCCATGTTTATCCACATGCATTACTATGGAGATAGATGTCCTATGGACTTTTACGTCATTTTTATGTTCATTTATCCTTTTATTAAGTCCGCGACCAGATTCACCAAAATATGAAGAGGGATAGCTTTTACACGGGATTTTATAAACAACACTGTTTTCGTTACCTGACGTCCTGGCTATTTTAATGTCGTGTAAAAACTGTCCCTCTTCATATTTTGGTGAATATGGTCGCGGACTTAATAAAAGGATAAATGAACATAAAAATGAAGTCAAAGTCCATAGGACATCTAACATGGACAAAAACCCCACTGGACATTTGGCCCGTCCTTGTACTGTACTTTTGTTGTTTCATCCTAATATTCAATTCTTTACCTGTTTGGCCAATATAACAGGAGCTACATAATATGTTATAGATAAAGCACAACATAGGGCCAGGAAGTCTTATTTCAATACAACCCAAAAAGATACTTTTTGTAAGAAAAATCTTTTAGTTATTCCATTTCATGATAATCTTGTAAGACTTCCTCGCATCCTTAAGGAGTTTAATATTAATGTTATTTTCAAAAACAGTACCATCAAAGAACTCCTTATTAAAAATTCCCCTTGTAATAATGTAGGATGTGTTTAGAGTATTCCCTGTAAAAACTGTAGCTCCTGTTATATTGGCCAAACAGGTAAAGAATTGAATATTAGGATGAAACAACATAAGTACAGTATAAGGACGGGCCAAATGTCCAGTGGGGTTTTTGTCCATGTTAGAGACACAAACCACAACATTGACTGGGACAACGTTAAGAAAATTGTTGATTGTAATTTAGCTTTAGATAGGAACATCATTGAATCCTGTTTCATAAAGAACAATTTTGATAATAATATTAACTTGAGTTTAGGTTTATTTAAACTAGACAATTTTATAATTAATAGGATAGTAAAACAGTACCAAATTTCCTAATGGTACCAAATGTCCTGTGGACCTTTCAGCCACAAGGTTTTGTTCTTTTGTATTTTTTGTTTGTTTTACTATTACCATTATTATTTCCATGTGTATATGATTGTGTATGTTTTTTTTCATTTACTGTTACCATTAATATTTCTGTGTATATGAGTGTGTATGTATGTATAACGTCCGAAAGTTTTATGTGGCATAACCTTTCCAGTTTTTGTATTTCTGTTAAATATTGTTTTTCTTTTTCTTTTTGTACAATTTGATGATAATATTACTTGTGTTTTGGTTTAACAAAACAATATCATAGGATAGTAAAGCAGTATCTAGTTTCCTAATTGTACCAATTGTCCTATGGACCTTTCGGCCACATGTTTTTTTTTTTTTTTTTTCTTGTTTTTTTTTTATTATTATTTTTTCTTGTTACTATCACCATTTCTATGTGTATATGAATGTATATGTATTTTTATTAACATTAACATTTCCATTTGTAATTAAATGTGTTGTATGTATAATGTCCGAAGGTTTTATGTGGCTATGACCTCTCCCAGTTTTCTTTCTTCTGTATAAATATTGTGTTCTATTTTTTCTTTCTTTGTACTCTGAGGATGTCGTAATAGACGAAAACGTTCAGTATTCCGACTTTAATTTCCCTGTGGTTTCTGCAATATTTTTTCGTCACGCGTTATTGTGATTATTTTTGCAATATATATATATATATATATATATATATATATATATATATATATATATATATATATATGCAGAAAAAACCACTGGGAAATAAGAAGCTTAGTCCGAACGTTTTCGTCTATTTAAGACATTATCAAGGAATACACAGTTACAGAGACAAAGGTGGATATATATACATAAAGTAAAAGACAAACTAGGACTAAGCTTCTTATTTCCCAGTGGTTTTTTATGCATATTATTTTCACGTGTGCCTTGTGAATTACTGCAATATATATATATATATATATATATATATATATATATATATGTATATATATAAAGGAATAATATTACACAGGACGTGCGCGGAGGCCATTACTTTTTTTGTAACCTAACATTTTATATTGGACAAATATATCAAAACTAGGAACCTAACATTGTATATAGGACAAATATATCAACTAT
>NC_134780.1:2349827-2367327 GCF_046742065.1 Oratosquilla oratoria | reverse complement strand
TTATGACTTACTGTGTCATAATTATCTACGAGGCTTTTGTTCAGTTACACCCAGGACCACATATGTTCCCTTATGACACAAGTATCTTTTAGTTACCTTTCAGAAGAATCTTGGCTCAAATTCCCCCACTTACTTAAAACATAGAATGTTAAAATAGCGTTTGAAAATCCATATATTTTCAAGAAATTTATTTCTTAAGAATTCGCTATTCAATTCAAGTGACTGCATATGCATGGATGGTATAATGGAAGAATTGGATAGAAGAATTTTTCAAGACAAATGGCTGAAAAATGCACAGCATCAAGGAAGATGGAGGCGGTTATTGGCAGGCCAGAATCAAAACGTGGTTCAAGACCTAGCGAAGAAAGAATGAGAGTAAAGAGCATATTCAAAATTTCTTGAAGAGATTGTGAAAATTTTTATCATGGGCAAACAAACAAAGAGCTCTGAACAAGAATTAAACAAAGCATATATGTATTAGAAAAACACAAGAATCCGTGGCATTATTTGTTCACATGAAATATTTCAATCATTGTGTAGACCGGTCTAAATCGTCGTCAATTTTATCTTGTAGTTCAATTTTTAACAGAAATTTTAAAAGCAGTCTCATTAAAAAAATCTGAAGTGATTAATCTCAACATTAGTGGTGGCATATATAAGTTTGATAGTTTCATAATTTGTAATATTTGTAAACAGGACGAAAATTCTCATAAAAAATTATTATTATGATACCTTGTGACGCTTTAAAATGGTAGTTGTGACTGTTTCGTTCAATTATGTGTTGTGACCATTCCTTATTTGTGTTTTCACCTTTCCTAATTTTATACGTTGGCATCTCTCCTAAATGTTTGTTTTGTCACTTTACCCTAGTTCTATATAACTATTCGTCTATGTTTTCTTATTACCATTCATTTATCTGCAGTCTCCCATAAATATGTGATTACACGAAAACGCTTAAGAATTTCGTATTTCCTTTTCCTTAATGGTAATCAGTAAATTAGATATGTATACATATACCCTGTATATATATATATATATATTATATATATATATATATATATATATATATATATATATATATATATATATATGTGTGTGTGTGTGTGTGTGTGTGTGTGTGTGTGTGTGTGTGTGTGTGTGTGTGTGTGTTTGTGATTACGAATGAAGGAAATTGAATTTCAGACAGATAGTAATCGTTTACGGTGAAATATAAAAGAACAACACCACAATTGAAGGAAATTGAATTTCCAAGAGATAGAGTGATCACTCGAAATGTCTATTACGTTTCCTAAGTATTTGTTGAGATAGCGTACATTGCCATCTTCCTGGGCACCGATGGTGTGATGCCCTCCACGCTAGCCTTGGCGACAGGAAACCCAATATAGGAGAGATGCTCTACTTTTTTTTTTAACGAGGCAGGTAGGAGCGACAGGAAAACACACACACATTTACTACACACACAAACACTTCACACACACACACACACACACACACACACACACACACACACACACACACACACACACACACACACACACACACACACACACACACACACACACACACACACACACACACACACACACACACTCAGTGCTTAGTTTCTCTTAATCTCTTTCCTGTCATTATTTCTATCTTTTCTCTCCGCGTGACTTTCCTCCTAATTCTCCTATTCCCTCTATTCCATTCTCCTTCTTCTCCTCCTCTTCTTCTTCTTCTTCCTCTTCTTCTTACTCTACCTCCGCCTTCTCCTACATGTTCTACACCTTCTCCTCCTCCATCTCTCCCTTCCACCTCCACCTCCTCTTCCCGCGCTCGGCAATTAAGATAGCAATATTGACGTCAACATTCCTATGCCATCTCGAATATTGTCGCTGTGCCTTCAATGCTGTCACTCCTGCCACTATTACTATCACGACGTCGACGATGACGTCAGTGACCACCGTCTCTATCACCTTCACCAAAACTACCACCACCACCACTGGCACCACCACCACCACCACTGGCACCACCACCACCACTACCACCAACACAATCACAGCCTCCGCTACCACCACTACCACTAGCTCCATCACTTTTGCAACCACTTCCACCAACGCTACATCTACCACCTCTACCACGACCACTACCACCACCACCACTGACATTACCACTACCTATACCATTACCACCACCACCAACACTAACACTAACTATACCACCACCACTAACACTAACAATCACTATCGCTTCCACTACAATTACTGCTTCCACTCCCTACCACTGCCACTACTACTGCTACTACCACTACTACTAACACTAACACTGACTATCACTACCACTTTCACTTTCACTACCACTTCCTATCACTTCCACTACCGCCATCTCTACTATTATCACCAACACTACCACTATCTCGACCATCATCACTACCGCTCACGCTACCACTACCCCTACTACTACTTCGACCATTTTCACTACAACTACCACTACCCCTACTACTACTTCGACCATTTTCACTACCACTATCACTACCCCTACTACTACTACTTCGACCATTTTCACTACCACTACCACTACCCCTACTACTTCTTCGACCATATTCACTACCACTACCACTACTACCTTCACCGCAATGACCACCATACCATTACGATCATCACTATAGCTTTTGCCACTATCTGCAATGCCACCTCTATTGTCACTGCTACCACGAAAGCCACAATAGCACCGTAACCACCACTCCATACAATAGCAAAAGCCACCGCCGCCTCCACCACAACCACGGCCACCAACAACTCCATCTCAAATAAAAGAAAGAACAGCCTCCCTAAATCTCTTCTTTACCACTTTTATGATTCCATCTTTTCGGTGCGATATTGTCCCCAAAGATAAAATTGCTTTTTATTATAAAAAAATGTTTTAACTACCAATGCCGTCGCCAGCAAAACGATCACCATTAACAGTACCAGCACCAACACCATCACAGCCAAGATCGCTAGCCCGGCCACTACTATAGCATGATCACCACCACAACAACAAAAATCAACATCATGGCCATTAAAAACACCATCATCACCAATATATCTATCACAGTTACCATCACCATCACTAGAACCAATAACAGTACCATGAACATCACCATCATTATCACCATCACCATCACCACCTTTACCATCATCGTCACCATCATCATAATTATATCAGTAATATCATCGTAATCATGAATGTAATATGAATCAAAAGAGAAAACTTTACCACTGCTTTCGAGATCAACACGTTTCGTTTCCCTTTGATCTTCATTGTAACCTTCAGTAATTAAATTAAAGATTTTCTTTATAACGGAAGGGATGCCATTTGCTTCATTTCGAGGTGCTTTTATTTTCGTTATATGAAGTCGCGATGAAAAAGTCCTTGTAACCCTCCTGCCTCTAATAATACAAATTAACCTTTAGTTGCCGTTGAAATTACATAGCTTCACTGACATAAAAAGGATAATTATTGTTAGACGGTTTATTTAGAGAATATTACAGATATTCTACGATGGTAGCTATATATATAAGGATAAGTTCAAGAAATGTTACAGAACGTGTTGGCTACTTACTTTAGTATTTGTCTTCAATAAAAGAAGACTAACTTCTCTGCGTCGAAGGACACATCCTGGTGACTGAATACGCAAGGCGTTAAGACCTGTTCAGACGGGTAGGCGTGATCAGCGGGCATGCCCGTGAACGGGCACATTTGACGGGCAAACGGTCAAATTGCCCGAGTGCTTGTCGAGCGAAATCACTAAGGCGGTTCCCGGGGGTAGCTGAAACTTCGACCTCGCCAGACGCAAGTTAATATAGTAAACCCACAGCAGGCTTCCCTCCTACATTCCACCTTTCTTTGTCTTCTTTTTCTTTAGGCACTAAGCAGTTACTGTGGTGTACAGTATCTTCTTGACAATGCTAGGCGCCATGCTTGTCGTACCGCACACCACAGTCCACACACTACTGGCATCGTCGGACACGCCCAGCTATTCATCAACTCGGTCGTGTGGACCAGGATGCCGTTTCGTAGAATTTTGGAACAAAATGTAGAGAACAGGAACATTTTCCTGCATGTCAGCGGGCTGTTCAAAACATTTAAGAACTCAAGCTGTTGTTCAAAAATCATATAACTAGTTATCAAATAATAAATGGTACATCAAAATATGACTCATATTGGTAATTATGTTACTTATGAAATATTGTAACCCAAAAGATACATTTTTACTGTGTAAAAAAAAATTCTACACTGAAGTTTCAGCTTCCTTTTTGCGATATTGATATAAAAAAGAACTTTTATATTTTATTGAATATTTTAGGGCACGAGTACCTTATATTCATTCAAGAATATATATATATATATATATATATATATATATATATATATATATATGTATACATATATATATAAAACTAGAACCAACATTTTGTCAAAGTTTGACAAGTATGTCTTGCTATGAAAGTCGACATACGCCCGAGGAATATGTATGCCCCGGTATGGCAACACTCTCCCATTCTACACGGCAGTGTAGAAAACGCGGCAACGGTGGTGAGGACAATATTCACGGGCATTTGCCCGCCAACCGCGCTGCCCGACGGGCACGCCCGATCGTCTAGACACGGCTATAGTGATTTTTTCTACTCGAAGTAAATCTAATTATATTGTTTGTTTTACAATTACCTCAAAAGAAATATAAAATTTCTCTATATAGTTTCATACTGAGTGAGAAGAGACAAATTGTGTTTACTTAACTTCACGTTTCATGAATAGGGGAGGATTTAGGGAAGAGAAAAAAATTATATTCTGAACATCTCATTAGATTGTTGGTACAAATGACCGCGGAAAGTCTGAACCTCATTTGCAGAACGATGCAGGAAAACTAATTTTGTTGTTGACTTTTCTCTTATGGGGCTTGGGAGGAATATATTGATATATTGATATTTTGAAACTCCCACCAAAAAATAAGTTAATAAAGAGATGATATTTGGATACACAGGTGAAGAATTTTATGAAGGATTTGAAGATTTGTGTATAAAAAGAAATTTGATTTTTTGTGGTATATAATAAACACACACACACACACACACACACACACACACACACACACACACACACACACACACACACACACACACACACACACACACACACACACACACACACACACACACACACACATATATATATATATTTATATATATATATATATATATATATATATATATATATATATATATATATATATATATATATAAGAACTTTCAGATGTACAAAGTGAAAATTCTTACAAGGTACAAACATCATTAAATAAAATTGGATAACTTGAATAATAGGATCCAACGTGTCGAGAAAAAAAAAAACAAAAAAACTTGAAAATGCAATCTACGTTGGACTAGGGCTGTTACAGTGTGTGGTTAACACAATCTTGTGCTTTTTCCACACCACCAAATTTAATCAAATTTACATTTCAAGTTTTACTGTTATAAATGACTGACTGACTGACTGACTGACTGACTGACTGACTGACGACTGACTAACTGACTGACTGACTGACTGACTGACTGACTGACTGACTGACTGACTGACTGACTGACTGACACTGACAATGACTGACTGACTGACTGACTGACTGACTGATTAACTGACTGACTGATTAACTGATTAACTGACTGACTGACTGACTGACTGACACTGACTGACTGTCACTGATACTGACACTAACTGACTGACTGACTGACTGACTGACTGACTGACTGACTGACTGACTGACTGACTGACTGACTGACTGACTGACTGACTGACTGACTGACCAACTGACTGACTGACTGACTGACTGACTGACTGACTGACTGACTGACTGACTGACTGACAGATAGACAGACAGACGCAACGATTGGTATTTTCGATTGTTAGATGAATTAATAAGCGATAATGCAGTTTTGAGTACACTTTTATTAATTGTTCCCGAAATTAGAAACACTGTAAGTTCATTTCATCATCAATGAAATCTGTAGGGACAGGCAAAATTAGATAATTTTAAGGGTACATTTGTCCTGTTCAGTAGTAGTACACACACACACACACACACACACACACACACACACACACACACACACACACACACACACACACACACACACACACACACACACACACACACACACACACACACACACACACACACACACACACACACACACACACACACACACACACACACACACACACACACACACGCACACACACATACAAAAAGGGAGTGTCTGTTGAGAAGGGAAGGGAGGAAGCAAGAGATAGGTAAAAGAGGAAAATGTTTGTGAAAGGAAAATAAATTGACGCGGCCGAAGGTTTTCTCCTCGCCTTTTTTTTTTTTTTTTTTTTTTTTCGCTAAAATGTAAGGGAAATGCAGGACTGATGGGAGTGACATAGGTGCCGGTTGGTTCATGCCTTGGCTACCTGCCTCTCTTATTATTGTGAAGTTTATTAGTACTTTGATATGATATTTATTATATATATATGTATACATATATATATATGTATATATATATATGTATATATACATGTACATATGTATATATATGTATATATATATGATCATTTTTATGACCGTCGCATGCAGGATTCGAACCCACTGCTATCGGCCACCCGTAAGATCACCTTCACAGAACCTTAGCCCATTACACCCACAGACACATGTTGGTGCAGTGGGCTAAGGCTCTGTGAAGGTGATCTTACGTGACCGATAGCAGTGGGTTCGAATCCTGCATGCGACTGTCATAAAAATTATCGGCTTGATGTTCCTGTTACCAGCGAATTTCTCTCATATATATATATATATATATATATATATATATATATATATATATATATATATATAGATATATATGCACACACACACACTAGGGTGCTGGATACTTGGAATAACTTAGATAAAGAAACAGTGTGTGCAAATACTATTCAAGATTTTAAGAAAAAACTTAATGCTCAAGAATAGAAAGACGAGTCACACGAGCATAGCTCCCTTCCCGTATAATACAACTAGGTAAACAAACAAACAAACAAACAAACACACACACACACACACACACACACACACACACACACACACACACACACACACACACACACACACACACACACACACACACACACACACATGACTCGGTGGCGCGGTTGGCAGTCCCTGGCTCTCAGTACGGCGGTACCGGGGGTACTGGGTTCGAATCCTGCCCAGAGCTGAAATTATTTCAGTATCGCTGCGCGTTCGAGTCGTTACTCCAACTCTCGTGGGCGGGAAGTTGGGTGTGTGTGTGCGTGTAAGGTCATAGCATTACCCATAGATCGGTCATACGAGCTCTGAGCTCTCTTCCGTGAGGGAAATAGCTGCCGATCACGAGTCCAACACGTGATTCAAAGACCAAGGTGAATCACACACACCTAAACGTAATCACACGGGGCTGGGATAAGTGATGGTGATCGTTATCGGTTCTTGGCTTTAAGCAGTTTTTCTGTTATTGTGGAAATAAAAATATATTGGATGTTCAGGAGAAGAGGTGTTAAGGACAGAAATTGTTCTTAATGGTTGTTTCAGGCTGTGTGAAGATTTCTCCACCAATTCATTTCTCTTAGATTTTTTTTTTACATTTTTTTCGATTGAAAAAATCCTAGTCGTTGTTTAAATTTGGGTGTCCTAAGCATGAAATAGCTTAAGAAAATTAGTTTTGTTCTATTATTATCAAAATCTCATGATAATGAAGTGGTTGACAACTTAGCGGTGATCTACTGCAGTGACGTCACATTGTAACAAAAGAGTTGTTTACATACGAGTATTGAGCATTGAGAGTAATTTATTTCGTTCCAATCTTAATTCTTCAAGCAAGATGGGTTTTTAAATATGACTGGAAGAGATATTCTTTATACTATTTTCATCATCTCGTAACAAGAATTGGGTGGTATCATCGATGATCAACTGCACCTAGATCGATTCGACAAAGGACATTTAGTTGCTTTGTTTAAACGCTTTTTATCCCCTGCGTTCATTGGAGAGAGGCAATTTGTTTTGGAATTTATGTTCAGATCACAAAATGATGGTTTAAAGTGTATGAAGAAGGATAGGAAGGAAAATAGGGAGATGATTCTCGTCGCCTCTAAAAACAAATGTGCATGAAAGAAAAAGCTAAAGATTTAAGGAACCTCGTAATAGGTAAAATTCAAGAAAAGGCTAATGCTGGCAATTGGCTGGACTCCTAAGGTATGAAAACTTATCTTTAAAGGTGATTGTATGTTCAGTTGAAATATTAGTTTTGTACGAATTAGCCTCTATTTTTCTAACACTATTTCGTTATTTAGAGAGATTTTGACGAAAGAGAGAGTTCAACTTCTATACAATTGGTAATTGCCGACAAATCTGTCAAAAGGAGTACTATGTAAGAGCGGACCATCATTATCACGACGTTTTGCTTATTACAGCTTTATCAAGGACGTGGATTTTGTGGGAGGGAAGGGAAGATTACAAGAAAATTAAATGATCGTTTTGTACAAAAGGCATCATTAGCAAGACGTTTTGCTTATTACAGCCTTATCAAGGACGTGGATTTTGTGGGAGGGAAGGGAAGACTGCAAGAAAATTAAATGATAGTTATGTACAAAAGGCATCATTAGCACGACGTTTTGCTTATTACAGCTTTATCAAGGACGTGGATTTTGTGGGAGGGAGGGGAAGACTGCAAGAAAATTAAATGATAGTTATGTACAAAAGGCATCATTAGCACGACGTTTTGCTTATTACAGCTTTATCAAGGACGTGGATTTTGTGGGAGGGAAGGGAAGACTGCAAGAAAATTAAATGATAGTTATATACAAAAGGGGGCTATTGCCACTGAGCACTTAAGACTTGTAGCGTGGCTCAGGAGACACGAACAGGAAACTTGGATATCGAGGCTTGCAACTATATCGACCAAGATCAGGAAAAATGTCGGAGACAGAGCTGTAAAGAGAAACACGTAATTTTTTCTAGTGAGAAGTAAAATGAAATAAGATTTAGTATGAGAGAAAGTTAGAAAAGAAGTGAATTTTAGGCGAAGCAAAAGCATGTATAAATGTTTGTGCATGTGGGTGTGATTTTATTCGTGGGAAGTGTGTGTATTTTTCCAACGAAAAGTGAGTAGATTTTAACTTCTCGCTGTACCCTACCTTCTACCTTCCGCACACAACGGACATCGAAAAGTGAAAAGACAAAAAAAAAAAAAAAAAAAAAAAAATCCGAGTGAATATGATGGGCGACATGCACATGGTTATATACACGATGTTTCTTGTACACCACACGGGGGGAGAGACACAGCTGACAAATGATCTGTATGGTGGGGTCTGGGTGTGATGTTTCACATCAGGTGTTTGTATTTGGCATTTCATATGTAGTTTGTGTTTGTGTTGTTTGAGTGGGAGTAGTTGTTTGTGGGTCATGCCAACTGGCTCAATACTAGGGCCCTCCACAGTAGCGGCCTGACCAAAGTAAAGTACAATCGACGCTTGCTGGTTAGTGTTGCGGCTTAGAAGCGCTTAAGCCTCCCCAGCATAGCTTAACTCTCGCTCCCTGTATCCGGAAATGTGGAGCATAGGTCCAGTGTGTTGCCCAACACACATCCATGATCTTTCACTGTGATGTTTGTATTATTTATCTTAAGAGGAATGTTCGTTGCTGTTCTTTTGGATCTCAAAGAAATAATCGTGGCACACAAGTCTCTAAAAATAAATAGGAGGACTCAGGGGGGGGGGGAAGAGGGAAAGGCACTGGAGCCAAGGGATGGTTGAAGAGAATTGGGAGTAATTGTCCATTTCAACCACCGAGGGACAAATGCGTGAGTGGAAGAAATGAGCTGGGGTGCAGTTGTCCACAATTGATGGACAAAACAATGAGTTGGCAAATAAACTGAGTAAGTTAACCAGTGATAGCTTTCCAATATTTTGTTTACAAGCGAAACCAAAGGAATGAGGTAGGTGTGAAATGTTAAATGTCTATTTTGTTCGATCGTGTTGGATCCCTGGACAATAGCTGCTTCCAAACATTTTCTTCGGACTTTATCAGGCACATGCATCATAAGAACGTAAGAACATAAGAATGAAGGAGACTGCAAGAGACCATAAGGCCTACACTAGGCAGCTCCGTATCATGAGATCTGTCTTTTCTGAGTCCATCAAATGGTTGTTACTATTCTGTTTTGAGAACATTGATACGATGTCCGACACGATATCATAACCAGCGCTTGTGTTACACTGTTGTAGGCACAATCCCTTCTGATATACCGTAGTCTTCTGCATCCATCCCCAGATACCTGTTCATCTTCTTAAATGCTATGTATGCTACTATCAACTCCCTTTATAAACACATTTACAACATCATCTCTGCATTCAGATTTATACCTGGCCTCAAAAAACCCTCCCTAATACTTCTTCTATTTGTTCATCTCCTACTCTAACAATTGATAACCCACCACATATGGATTTACATTATTCCTAAAATTCTCTGAACATATATTAGAATTGATACAAAATGTTTTTCAATCCTTTTAATTAAAAAAAAAAAAAAAATCTTCCATCTGAGTTTCACCTTCACCCTCCCTTTAACCTCAAAGATATTTCCCATATTTTTCCATGGAAAGAACGAGTGAAGAAAGATTAGTAAAAGAGGTGTGGAAGGCAGAGGTGGAAAGAGTGAATATGAGGGGGCGTCCTAGGATGAGATGGATGGATGGGGTGAAAGGGACATTACAAAAGAGAGGAATGTCTGTTGAGGAAGGACGGGAGAGGACAGAAGATAGGGGTGAATGGAGAAGGGTTGTGCTTGGATGATGTTGTGATGCATGAGGGGAGTGGGTGGGGGATGGGGGGTGAGGGGACGGAGAGGGGGGGTCACCGACTTTATGAAGCGGCCTTGCTGTGGATGTGTTGTGTCTTGCGACACTGCTTCTGAACCAGGGCAGTGGAAAAGATGCAGGGATGACCCGTCATCCAGGAGGTGCCAAGATAAGAGGAAAGGAGGGTGGAGGGGTGCGGAATATGTAGGGAATGGAATGGGTGGGAGTGGTTTCTATGCCTTTTTCTTTTTAGCTACCCCCCGTGTAAGGGGGAAAAAGCCTTTGGTGTATATATGTATGTATGTATGTATGTATGTATGTATGTATGTATGTATGTATGTATGTATGTATGTATGTATGCATGTATGTATGTATGTATGTATGTATGTATGTATGTATGTATATATATATATATATATATATATATATATATATATATATATATACAAACAGAAAGAGAGAGAGAGAGAGAGAGAGAGAGAGAGAGAGAGAGAGAGAGAGAGAGAGAGAGAGAGAGAGAGAGAGAGAGAGAGAGAGAGAGAGAGAGAGAGCGAGGGGGGTAAAGGGGGGGAAGAGAGGGATGCACAACGCTATTGTTAAAGCCATTCGGGTTGACTGTTACACAGTAAACCACCACAGTGCTCCATTAATCTTTTAAAGTCCATGCATGCACCATTAATCTACATTGGAATTTGCGATTAGAGCTTAATGGAAACGTTATCATATAAATCCAATTGTTCATCAATAACTTACTGACCAACTGGATATGAGGTACCACGTAGTCCCCGTGTATTAGACAAGGAATACTAAAGTACCACCTTAATGGTAGTCCTGTGTCATCAATTCTCCACTTGCCAAGGCCACTTGGTATGCTGCAGTCACCACATGTTCTAACTCTGACATGTAACCTTTAGCTCCCGCCACATACAGTTACTGAACCCATCATGTAATCTCATCCGTACCTCGGCACTCCAACCTCTATCATAAGGATTAATGTCGGCCGAAAGTGGAGAAATAATCGAGACTCGGAGTTGGAAAAATAAAAAAGTAAGAGAAAGAAATGGTGAGACAGATAGTGATAGAGGCAATTTTACAAGAAGAACTAGAGATAGAGATAGAGACAGATGAGGAGAGAGATATAGAGATGGAGATAGAGACAGAGATAGAGAAAGCGACAGATATATATGTTTCGAGTGATCAAGATATAGAGATAGAGATACAGGTACAGATACAGATAGAGATACAGAGTTAGAGATATAGATATAGATAGAGATAGAGATAGAGATAGAGATAGAGATAGAGATAGAGATAGAGATAGAGATAGAGATAGAGATAGAGATAGAGATAGAGATAGAAACAGAGAAAGATACAGAGATAGAGATACAGATACAGATACAGATAGAGATACAGATAGAGATACAGATATATATTTTATATATATATATATATATATATATATATATATATATATATATATATATATATATAGAGAGAGAGAGAGAGAGAGAGAGAGCGAGAGAGAGAGAGAGAGAGAGAGAGAGAGAGAGAGAGAGAGAGAGAGAGAGAGAGAGAGAGAGAGAGAGAGATAGAGAGAGAGAGATACAGATACAGATACAGATATAAAGTTAGAGATATAGATAGATATAGAGATGAATATAGAGATACAGATACAGATACAAATACATATATATATATATAAATATATATATATATATATATATATATATATATATATATATATATATATATATATATGCACCAACTTCACAGAGTACAGACGATGAAATTGAATCCTTCTATGATGATTTAACTCAGGTAATGGGCCAAGAAAAAAATAATTACACGTTGGTAATAGGCGACTTCAATGATAATGTTGAAATGAAGATGGGAGGCGAGTCGTACATTGGGAAATTTGGAGCAGGTGAAAGAAATGACAGAGGCGAGATGCTAGTAAATTTTGCAGAGAACTACAACATGAGAATAATGAACACTTTCTTCCAAAAGTGCGTAGGCCGTAAATGGACCTGGAGAAGTCCAAATGGAACAACAAAGAACGAAGTAGACTTCATGTTGGGAGATGAGAGTAAGAGCGTTAGCAATGTTATAGTCATAAATAAAGTCAACGTAGGTAGTGACCATAGAATGGTAGGTTGTACAGCTAAATTCAATTTCAGAGCCGAGAGAAATAAACTAGTTTTAAAAAAGAAAATCAGCCTAGTAAAGATTAAGGATAATAAGAAGGAATTTCAGTTAGAAATTAGAAATAGATTCGAAGCTCTAAGAACTAACGAGGTAATCGTCGAAGATATAAATTTGAATTTAGTGAATATCATTAGGGAATCGGCAGAGAAATCAGGAAGCACAAAAAGTATTAGAGAAAACAAATATTCCAAAGCTAATTCATTGATGACGAAATTAGAACTATCCGGAATATTGGGGAAAAGTTAAAATATCCCACTCATATTCTTAATCAATGTCACAATACCGCCAAGAAACGCTTTTACAAAGCTTGCAATCAAGAACAAGGAAACCATAAACAACTTAATACACTTGTTCTTCCTTTTCATGAAAATTTTCTTAGTATTGTCAACTTACTCAAGAAATTGGATATCAAAGTAGCTTTTAAATATGACCACACCATTAAGAAAACTTTAATTAAGAACAGCCCTCCAAACAACAACGGTGTGGTCTATAAAATTCCTTGCCAAGATTGTAACAAATTTTATATTAGACAAACTGGTAAAAACTTGGAAACAAGGATTTCCCAACATAAATATAGTGTGACATCTGCCCAGGAAAATAATGCGTTATCTCAGCATAAAGCATTATACAACCATCAAATTGATTGGTCTAAGGAAACAATTTTAGCCACAGGAAAAAGCCTACAAGAAAGAAATATAATAGAATCATGCTTAATCAGGCACGTTTGATAAAAATATAAACTTAAGCTATGAACATTTTAAATGTGATAAATTGGTAACCCAAATGGTCACCAAAATCTTTCCGCCAGATTGAACCTTATGTGATGGTCAGGTCGATAGAGGTAAGGTCATCCCCCCTTCCCGCATTGTATTGTCTCCCCCTCCCTCCCTATGGTTGCTACCTGATACTTATATTTAAGCACAACTCTGTTTCTCTGTCATTTAGTCTGAAGATGTAATATACGAAAGTACTTACTGTCTCCAATTTCCCTTCTCCTGTGGTTATTTTATATATATATATATATATATATATATATATATACATATATATATATATATATTAGTTCGAGTAAATATGTTTACTTGATATCGAAATAATAAGATGCAATTAAGAAATCCTCTCAGACGATATCTGTTATATAGTAAAGACATTAATAAGGAATTGAATTGACTTGGAAGGTTCTTAAAATTTGTACCAGATAAGAATATTTTTTATTTAGACTCGTTGTTTATCTCTTCGAGGCTGCTTCTGTAAGGAAGGTGCCAAAGCTTTATTGGATAACAATCCATGTTGTGTTTCATTTATTACTGTGCAACATCTAGCTAGCGAGCAGATTTCATTCCTGATTGATTTTCCCTCATCAATTCTAATTTTCTCTATTATTCTGACCATCATTAAACTGTTTTCCTTGTCCGCATGGCACCTCCTGGATAACTTCTAGTAAGAGTTTAGAATCTACTATGATGAGCCTTCTTCTTACCACGTGGTGCTTTTCTAATTGCAGTTGCTTTTATTTATCTTTGTGTAAACGCTTTGGCAGGCAAAAGGTTAGAGGAACATTTTCTGTATCCGTGGCCTGCTCACAGTAGTGAGGTGTCTATAGGTCACCCCGATTTATCCTTTCCACACCGGGTGACACATTTTCTATTACCCTGACTGTCACCAAGCTTTGTTATCAATCTTCATGTAACAATCTTGGTATCGAAAGGAGTTATAGCCTATAGTAATTAAACCTCACTGTAGCTGCTGATTTTTTTTATTATTATTCAACCTGACACTAAGCTATTTTGCTTATTTTTGCAACATTACCAAAAGGACAGAGGAAGCTGAATCTCGTGAACGCTAAAAAACGTTTAATTGTTTGCTATAATGAATGATTGCGAATGTCTTTCAAGACAAACACGATCTTATTGCGAAGAAGAAAAAAAAAATCAAATCACAAGGCACTGCTTTGTTGATTAAGTATTTATCTAAGCGATTAAGATCCAGTCAAGTTTACTAAGAAATCACTTAGTACTGGGGGAGCATTCGGAGAAATCTCAAGAATATGCTTTTGCTTTTGCCGATTTTTTTTTGGAACAACAAACGGAATCAGTTCGATCAACGGAAAGTGCTCAGGTATAAAGAGTACAAAGGCAAGGAAAGGTCATGAACATTTATTACATCAAAGGTTTCAGACCCAAGACTTCTGTACTCACTGGCTTTAGAGAACCAAGAAGTTTAGGGGTCGAATGGGGTTAAGGGGCCGGGGTTTCTCGAGCTCGAAAGTAATACTGAAAGACGCATGAGTGAGAGGTTGTCGCTAACCTACAACAAGGAGCTGTTGCCTTCGAGCTGCTAATTGTGCAGCTGTTATAGATGAGGACAGCCACTAACCTGCCTGTCTTTGAGGCTCGTAGGTAATAGCTTTGTCTATACGGTGCAGCAGGAATATGGCGACTCGAGTCGTTCTGTGTTTACGCACAACTGTGTAAAGGATACACTAGGTGTGTATCCGTCTTCAGTTTTTAGAACACGGACGCACAGAAAGAAACAAAGGAACATACAAACAAATATAAACACACAAGCAGCCACACACACACTAATACATTAACAAACACGCATTCACAAGGGAATATACACAAATGCATACACAAACATGCACACAAACAAATAAGTATACACAATTGACAATTGTTGTGACACTTCTGCCTTATCTTGAATAATGGCACTAAGCATTAGTACTTCAACGCAATAGTTGCTGAGAATGGTAAGATAAACAAGAATAAAGGATGAAAATGGAAATTTGAAAACTAGAAAAAAAACCCAGCAGATAGAGAAACAGACAAACAGTAAGACAGACATATGTACATGTACACACTTATGTGCATGAAGTTCCCGTGCATGCACAAGTTTATGTAAACCTTTAGTAGACGTTAATATATATATAATTAAAAATGATGGCTAGTTTTGCATTAATTATTTCCTTATAGGTATTTTCCATATACCATATTATAGATTTATGTTCCTTAGAAATCTATAGTAAGGTATATGGAAAATACCTATAAGAAAATAATTAATGCAAAACTCGCCATCACTTTTAATGATATATGCATTAGAGAAAAACTCCTGCCCAAATACACTGTTAATATATATGTATATATACATATATATACATCCATATACCTCCATATACCTGTACCTGCAGATTTACCTTCACGGATGACTGCAGTGCCTGTATTATGATTTGTTACAACTTGAATATCCAATAAGGACATTTTGGACCGAGTGTTGTGAGGAGGAGCACCGAGCCTCTGTCTCCAACGAAGGTGACTCTAATTATGATTACGAACATGGTCGTGGTTCATGAGGTCATATATGTTTATTTTGTTGTCTATGACCATTAGTAATGGACGAGCCTGAGTATGTAGTAAACAACTAAGATGTTTTACTATATCCTTGATCTGATTTTTTTTTTGTGTAGTGCTTCGGCAATTATATGTGTTGGGTCATGACTGTGTTTGTTTATGCTAGTGATTCTACAAGTAACTGTCTATTAACTACATTGTGGTGTTATGTTATCTATGATGGAGCCTGAATATAGGTGCATTTTAACACGTCTGCTATGTGTAGTTGTCATTCTAATGTAATTTACTTTGGGGAATTTGCAGCCTTTACGTGGACAAGAAAACTGGAGAACTACAGTGACGTTTATGATCTTAAATTGTTTGTGTTGTTTTTAATGACTACTTTGTTCATTTTCTTGCTTTGTTGTAGGTTATAAGGTGGAGTTTGTCTTTAATGTTTGTTCAAGCTATGTTAGTTGTTACAACATGTTCACTATAAACCCACTATCAGAGAAATAATAACGGAAGTACAGGAAAACTGTATATTTCGACTACTATCTATAGTCCTTTTCAGCAGAATGCGAATTTGCATTCTGCTGAAGAGGACTACAGACAGTAGTCAAAATATACAGTTTCCCTGTACTTTCGTTATTATTTCTCCGATAGTGGGTTTATAGTGAACATTTACAAATGTGTTATAAGATACCAATTTCCGATTGTTACAACATCTTGCAGTATTCGTTTGTCTCTTTTGTACAATCGTGACATTTGATTGCAATAGTATATTTAGTAGTTCTTCAAGCGCTTTGGTGTTTCTGTAGTTGAAGAAAGTATCTTATTCATATATTGATAAATTCTTCTGCCAAGTAAAGAGTTGGTGTAACTATCATTGCCTTTAGAAAAAAATAATTGATTACTCGAAGCCTTCGAGTAAACATCGAATGAATTAAATTTTCATACATTTTGATGTAGCCTGTGATACAGACTTATAGAAATACAATGATAATAAAAAATGTGGATATTTTAGTAAAGAATGAAAATGGAAATAAATAGGTTGAAGATCAACGTCTCGAGGAGAATACACAGCTGCAGAAAAACGAACCACAGTAG
>NC_134780.1:2334827-2344827 GCF_046742065.1 Oratosquilla oratoria | reverse complement strand
TTTCAAGAGGAAGACACTTCAGCTAGAACTCAACCTTCGCCGATCCTTTGAGTGGACCTTCTACGTTGCATCAGTTTCCCAACCCATCATTGGCGCCGATTTTTTGACCCACTTCGATCTCCTGATCGATATTAAAAATCGCAGTTCCCAACATACAGGAGTTTTCCTCACACCTTGCAGGAACTCGCGTATACTCCCGGATCGATCTTGTAAAAGCCTTCCATCATATTCCGGTCAACCCGTCTGACATCCCCAAAACAGCTGTCACAACACCTTTTGGCTTGTTCGAATACGTTCGAATGCCCTTCGGCCTCAAAAGCTCTGCTCAAACTTTCCAGAGATTCATGGATTGAGTTTTATGTGGCCTGCCCTTTTGTTTCACCTACATTGACGACGTACTCGTTGCCAGCCCTGACGAAGCCACAAACCAAGACCATATGAAGCAAGTCTTTACCCGCCTACAAGACTACGGCATCCACATCAATCTCGAGAAATCTGACTTCGGTGTGTCATCCATCAACTTTCTAGGACACACCGTCACACCTTCAGGCGTCACCCCTGTCTCATCCCGCTGCGACGCCATCCAGAGTTTCCTGAAACCTACAACACAGCGCCAACTCAAACAATTCCTTGGTATGTTAAATTTCTATAATCGTTTCATTCCAGGCTGCGCTCAACTGCTCCAACCGCTCTACTCCATGATCAAGCCGTGCAAGAGGGGACGTTCCATCGTACTCAACTGGGACGTTGAAACTGATGCAGCTTTCATGGCAGCCAAAGAAGCACTCGGGAATGCTACCGCCCTTAGTTTCCCTATTCCTGATGCCATCACTTCCATCTCGACAGATGCTTCAGACACAGGTGTCGGCGCAGTTCTGCAGCAATACATCAACGATGCCTGGAAACCCATCGCCTTCTTCTCAAAGAAGCTCAACAATGCCGAGAAGAAATACAGCGCCTTCGACAAGGAACTCCTAGCCATCTACAAGGCTGTCAACAGGTTCAGGTATTTCATCGAAGGACGACAATTCCACATATACACCGACCACAAACCAATCACAACAACATTCATTCATAACAAGACAACATACTCCCCTAGACAACTCCGACACATAGATTTCATCTCCCAATTCACCACAGATATTCGTTTTGTTCGAGGTGAAGATAACTGTCCTGCCGACACACTCTCGCGCAACATATCTGCAGTCTCTACCTCTCTCATCGACTACGCCGCCATCGCTGCAGACCAAGCTGGTGATACCGAGCTGCAGCGATTGATGGAAAACCCCGCGTTGCAGATGAAGAAGGTACAGCTCCCTGGAACCAACACTGAGCTCTACGCCGATGTATCCACGGACACCATCCGTCCCTACTTGCCCGTGAACCACAGGTATCCCTTGTTCCGCCATTTACATGACCTCTCCCACCCAGGTATTCGAGCTTCGCAGCACATGATGTCATCACGCTTCATCTGGAGTGGAATCGCCAAAGACGTTCGACACTGGACCCGCACCTGCGTCAAATGCCAAGCTTCCAAGGTCACACGCCACACCATCTCCCCTCCAGGTACCTTTCGCCCAGTCTCCACTCGACTCGAGCACGTCCACATCGACATCGTCGGACCGCTTCCCTTCTCCGACAGCTTCAGGTATATTCTTACTTGTGTAGACCGTTTTACACGCTGGCCCGAAGCAATCCCGCTTACTGACATAAGCACAGATACAGTAGCCAAAGCTTTTATAACCACCTGGATTTCAAGATTCGGTACACCACTCAGCCTCACATCCGACCGTGGTAGCCAATTTGAATCCAATCTATGGAACAAGGTTATGTCTTTGCTAGGTATCCGGCGTTTCGGAACAGCAAGCTACCATCCCCAATCCAACGGACTCGTCGAACGCTTCCACCGACAACTCAAGGCTTCACTTGCAGCAACAGCACGCGACCGCACCAACTGGTCTACGGTGCTTCCAATGGTCCTCCTCGGTATACGCACGTCCCTCAAGGAAGACCTTGGCCACTCCTCTGCAGAACTTCTTTATGGCACTCCACTCCGTCTGCCCGGTGAGTTTCTTGCATCTGCCCCTATAACGCAGCCCTGCAGCGTTCAAGATTATGCTACTAATCTTACAGATACAATGCAGAACCTCCAGCCAGTGCCACCGCGTACCTCACCTACAAGAACGTTTGTGAGCCAGGACCTCGAAGACTGCTCACATGTTTTCGTTCGCGTGGAATACGATGGCCCATATAGAGTCGTCAAGAGGACAAGGAAGAACTTGACCATCGATCGCCGTGGAACCACTGACGTCATCTCCATAGACCGCGCCAAGCCTGCATACCTCCTCTCGGACAACGAACAAGATCCTGTTGCTCTTCCGACACCTCCGGACACACGGGCTACAAACCACAAACACACTACAAAGAAAAAACAGATATCGTTCCTCCTGCCTCGTCACTAGGGGGAGAGTTCTGTAGTGTTCTGTAGCCAACACGTATAATTACCCCTTCAGGACCCGTGATCGCAGAGTACGGGATAAACAATAGTCACCCCTTAGAACAAGCGTTCGATTAAACATGATTTCAACTAAATTTAATTAATATAAATAACAATGTTCACTGTAACAACTTAATTTATTTTGTAAATAAAACAAAACATATCCCTCTACATCCTGTAAGAAGCATATTTATGTATTGTAAATATATTTTGAATAATTGTATACTAAAGACCAAGAATCCAGAATTTCGCCACAAATATTGTAAATACCATCATCGTCATTTCTAATAAACAGATCAGTCATGGGATTGACTTTAAATATCCTAGCTTCCTCCAACAAGGACAATTGTAGTAACCACTACATGCTTATCGTCCAGTACTCTGATTGTAGGGACGTTATGACTAATACCACCGTGCTTTGTTAACAGTTGCTCAATACTTTACAATTTTAGGATCTAGTTTTGCTTTAATTAGGTTTTTATTGCTTATATTAACGCTATGGTGCAACTTTTTTAGTCACTCTCCACAATGTATTTCTAAACCTTTCCTTTCTCTACCCACCTCCATTACTTATATCCTTTTCATTCTGATTTCCATCTCTTTTCTCTGCATTCACTTCCCATTATTACAATCTAAAGAACACCTGAGAATTCAACGCCACAGTGACGTCTGCACATTGGAATGTTTCCTTCCTTGCAGAAGTTTCTCTGAGACATATGTTCATGATGAACAGTGTTGGAAACCTCACTCCTTCCGGTCTCCCTCCAATCCTCACATAAAACTACTCTCCCTCAGTGTCAACACATTTGACTTTCTACCTTAATCAACCTTTATCTTATCTCCTAGTGACTATCTTGCATATGAGGACGGAGCCTTTATTTGTACGTCGTTTCGCTTATTACACCCTTTTCAAGTACCTGAAAAAGCTGTAATAAGCGAAACGTCATACAAATAAAGGCTCCGTCCTCATATGGTGTTTAACGCGTCAGTCTTGCCAGCAACTGCTACTTTCATGAAAAAACTATCTTGCAGTACACGCCAAAGTGTATTTCTTTCTGTCTTATAGATTGTCTTCTCTAAATCTATGGACGGGGAGAAATCCCTTCGGGCTGCGTCAAAATTTGTTCACGCATACTACCTCACCCTCATCCCCCCACCCATTTCACCTCATGCATCACAACATCATCCATATACAACCATTCTCCATTCACCCCTGTCTTCTGTCCTCTCCCGTCCTTCCTCAACAGACATTCCCCTCTTCCCCAAAGCCCCCTTCACCCCATCCATCCACCTCATCCTAGGACGTCCCCTCATGTTCACTCCCTCCACATCTGCCTTCCATACCTCTTTTACTAGTCTTTCTTCACTCATTCTTTCCATGTGTCCAAACCATCCTAATACTCTTTCATCAACCCTATCTCCCAACCCCCTTTCCACCCCTGTTCTCCTCCTCACCTCCTCATTTCTCACTCTATCTAGCCTAGTAACCCCCATCATACTTCTCAGACACCTCATCTCAAACACATTCAAACTCCTTCTCTCTTCCTCTCTTATGTTCCATTTTTCTGCCCCATACAGTGCTGTTGGCACAATCACTCCTTCATACAGTCTCCTCTTAGCATCTATTCCCAAATGTCTATTCCTCATTACACTTTTTAATCCACCAAGGCATTTACTCGCTTCTCTCAATCTACATTCTACCTCCACCTTCACTCCACCTTTTCCTGCCACATTTGCACCCAAGTATCTAAAACTATCCACTTCCTCCAGTCGCTCTCCCTTAATGCTCACTTCCAGACTACTGCTACTTTCACCCCTTGTACATCTTATCACCTTACTTTTACCCACATTTATCTTCAGCTTTCTTCTCCCACACACTTCGCAATATACCACTATAAAATACACCCTCATTACGTGATATGCAGATTTCCTTCAGTCTATCACCAGCTGATTTTCAAAAGAAGGAGTGTCTTCACACCAAGGCCTTAGCTATTCCTGCACCCTTATCTGTGATTCTGACATTGTACCATGAATTTTTTTGTCTTACATCAGACGCTTTTATTCAGCTAAGTTGTAGTCAGGAGAACTCTACAGATTAATCAAGCTAGCGTCGAAGTTTCGTTCGTGACTTTGTTTATGCAGACTATCAAGACGAAAATAACGGTCGTAATTAAATGTTCTCTGAGTATCTCTTTTCATTAATGTATGAGAAAAAATCCCTCGAGGAAACAACGTGACCTTTGATCTCTTGCAAATATTTTCTCAGTCAAATGAGAACACAACTGTTGATATGTAACGGCCAAACATTTTGCATTCTTCAGTAAAAAAAAAAAAAAAAAAAAAAAAAAATGATGTTGGAATTTAGGTTCTTTGACTTTGAGTTTGTCCCTGTACTTTTAAATTCACTTTTAATTTCATTCTCATCCTCACTGTGCCTCATCATCTGCGCCTCAACCTCTGATCCTCAACTTCACTCAATCTTCCCCTTACCTTCGCTCTTACTCTCATATCCACCCTTATCCTCAAGTAAATCCTCACTCTCATTCCCACCCTCATAATAGCACTCATACTTACCCTCACCCTCAATTCTCAGCTTTGGCCTCAACTTCTTCTTATCCTCTCTCTTATCCTCATCCATGGCCTCATCTTTAGTCTTATTCTAACTCTCATTTTTATCCGCACCTTCATCTTCACATTCTTTCTCATCTTCAGCCTTCAGCGGGCATAGGTGATGTTAGAGATAGGATTGAAGAGTGTCTAGTAGGGGAAGGTAAGGACCCAGTAGTTTGCTTAAGTGCCGGAGGAAATGATATAGGTAAGGTAGGGAGTGAGGAATTATTTGCGCGGTACCGAGATGCGCTAGACAAGATCAGAAATAGGGGAGGTGTTCCTGTAGTATGTGGAATCCTTCCGAGGCGTAGAGTTGGAGGCATGTGGCATTCCAGGGCTATTGCAATGAATTGCAGGCTGGCAAAACATTGTAAGGCTAATGGATGGGCATTTGTCGACAACTGGGACCGCTTTTATGGTAAGAATCACCTATACACAAGGGACGGAGTGCACTTGTCTCCCAAAGGATTTCGGCTCCTTGCTGAATCCCTTGAGCGAGAAGTAGGCATCCTACAGGTTTTTTTTCGGGTAGATTATGTGGGAGTAGGGGGGGAAGTATCGGAATATAGTTTAGGAAATAGAAACAACTTAGAGGACTGTACAAAAAATCACCAAAGCAGGTGGAGGGAAGATAAACTTAAAGTTTACTATACAAATAGTAGGAGCATAATTAACAAAATTGATTTGCTGCGAGGTAAAGCATGCGTAGAAAATTTCGATATTATAGCCATTACTGAATCCTGGATCAACATGGCTGATAAACATTTCCTTCCGGAAATCGAAATAGAAGGATATAAGTTTTTTCATAAGGATAGGGTCGGCAGGAATGGGGGAGGTGTAGCACTTTTCGTTAAAAATACATTAAACTGTATTATCAACAATTCGATTAAGGAAGAGGACTGTACGGAATCTATTTGGGTAGAGATTATAGGCAAGAATAAGAAAGTTATTATTGGCGTCTTGTATAGACCTCCTAACCTTAGCATTGAGCAGACCGATTCCCTAATTCATGAAATTCATAGAGCGTCCCAGTACAAAAACGTTGTAATCATGGGAGATTTTAACTATAGAAACATTGACTGGGAAACTTTAATAGGAGATCATGAAGCGAAACAATTCCTAGATGTGGTGCAGGACAATTTCCTAAAACAAATGATTACCGATCCTACGAGGGGACAAAATACCCTGGACTTAATTCTAACAAATAATGAGCACCAAATTAGCAGCATAATAGTGGGCGATAGTCTAGGCTTTAGCGATCATCAAGAAATAAGATTTAATATTATTTGGGAAAAAATAAAAAGTACAAATAACGTTCAAGTACCAGACTTCAGGAAAGCAAACTTTGACAATATAAAAACCTATTTGAAATTGAATACGAAAAACAATCCGGACGTTTCAAACATTCTTGATTCTCGTTGCGGGGCTGATAGTCAGAAGTGGGGCAAGGAGGATACGCGTACCTTGGGTCAGGTCTGGGTCAAAGAGAGAAATACGCTTACCTTAGGTCAGGTCTGGGTCAAAGAGAGTGATGCACGTGCCTTGGGTCAGGTCGATTCGGGGCGACGGCCCAAAAATCAGGTCAGTACTTTGGATGAGATGTATAGCAATCTGGCAGATCTAATTATTAATGCACAAAACACATTTATCCCCCTAAAGTCAATACGAAAAAATAGTTATTCCCAAATGGATGACGGACAGATTGAAACATGAGATCGGAATTAAAAGAGGACTTTACGTAAAAATAAAAAACGGGGAATCACACCTTAGATCAAGATATAACGAAATGGCAAAGCTGGTTAAAAGGAATACACGTTCAGCGAAACGTAATTATGAAATCAAGGTTGCCAGTCAAGCAAAATCCAACCCAAAGGGTTTCTTTCACCTCTATAGAACAAAAAATAAAGAAAGAATAGGACCAATTAAAAACGACGAAAATGTCATGATAGAATCGGAAGAAAAAATGAGTGAGGAGTTTAACAATTATTTTCTATCGGTGTTTACTAATGAGAGGTTAGATAAAGTACCTGACTGCGATCCGATTTTCAGAGGGGATGAAGAAAATAGCCTAACTAATATCAGCATTAGTAAAGAAGAAGTTATCAAGCAGATTGACAGACTTAAAGCTACAAAATCTCCGGGTCCGGACAAAATTTTTCCAAGAATGCTTAAAGAGTGTAAATTTGAAATCTGCGACCAGTTAACTGAAATATTCAATAAATCGGTAGACACTGGTTCTGTTCCAACTGCTTGGAGGCAGGCAAACGTTGTTCCTGTTTTTAAGAAGGGAGATAGATCGACCATATGCAACTACAGGCCAATCAGTTTGACATCGGTTATAGGAAAAATGCTTGAATCAATAATAGTAAATAGACTCAGAGAACACATTGAAGGGCATAATTTAATTCGTGATTCACAGCATGGTTTCTCCAAAGGTAAGTCATGCGTGACTAATCTTCTATCCTTTTACACTAAGGTATATAAGGCGTCAGACAACAATGAAAATTACGATGTTATTTACCTTGACTTTAGCAAAGCGTTCGACAAAGTGCCACACCAGAGACTACTAAATAAAATCAAAGCCCATGGCATAGGAGGAAAAGTGTTAGAATGGATTAGAGCTTGGATTAGTAACAGAAAACAGCGGGTCACCATAAATGGAATAAAATCTAGGTGGGGCAATGTTACTAGCGGGGTCCCCCAGGGCTCGGTTTTGGGTCCCTTATTGTTCATTATGTATATAAACGACTTAGACGATGGGTTAAATAGTGATGTTAGTAAGTTTGCGGACGACACTAAAATAGGACGCCTAATTAGGTCAGGAGAAGACGCCCAGATTCTGCAGGATGATCTTAATAAACTGTTAACATGGTCGGTGAAATGGCAAATGAACTTCAATATCTCTAAATGTAGCGTGTTAAACGTAGGGCTACACAACCCCGAAAATAGATACAACTTAGATGACACGTTTTTAGAAAAATCTGAGTGCGAGAGGGACTTGGGAGTTCTGGTGAGTCCGGACCTTAAAACCAGGAAGCAGTGCATTAGCGCCAGAAATAAAGCAAACAGGGCATTAGGCTTCATTGCTAGGACGGTAACAAATAGAAGTGCAGAGGTAATTATTAAACTCTATCTAGCGATAGTTAGACCCATCCTTGACTATGCGGTACAGTTTTGGTCCCCGTCCTACAAAATGGACATAAATTCACTAGAATCAGTACAGAGAAGAATGACCAAAATTATACAAGGACTCGGAAATTTGCCTTACGAAGAGAGGCTTAGGCACCTAAACTTACACTCTCTGGAAAGACGCAGAGTGCGGGGTGATCTAATAGAAGTGTTCAAGTGGATCAAAGGCTATAACAAGGGTGATGCAAACAAGGTCATCATAATAAAACAACAGGGCAGGACTCGCAGTAATGGGTATAAACTGGACAAATTTAGATTTAAGAAGGAAATAGGCAAGAATTGGTTTACAAATAGGGTGGTCGATGAATGGAATAAACTTAGTAACCACGTAGTAAGCGCTGAAACTATCAGTTGTTTTAAAAAACGATTAGACAACTTTATGGATGGGGACGACAGGTGGTGATGGATACGGAGCTGCCTAGTGTAGGCCTTATGGTCTTTTGCAGTCTCCTTTATTTCTTATGTTCTTATGTTCTTATGATCACTCTCATCCCCACCCTCATCCTCACTGACACTCACTCTCTCCCTTATCTCCCTCCTCACTCTCACTTAAACCTCAACATCATCTTTGACTTCTAATTTCTACCCTCAACTCTTATTTTCCCAGTGCCCTCCGCATTAGCCTCATCCTCAATGCTCTAACTCAACTTCACTCATACCCTCGCAATGACCCTCACTTTCATTCTTACTCTCATCTGCATTCTTCCCTTGCCCTTGCCTTTACCCCAACTTAAACGTTACCTTTACCCGCAGTTACCCTCACCATCACGCAAACCCCCTCACTCTGAATCTCCATCTCCTCCTCCTCCTCCTCCTCCTCCTCATTATCATCATCATCATCATGATCATCATCATCATGATCATCATCATCATGATCATGATCATCATCATCATCATCATCATCATCATGATCATCATCATCATGATCATGATCATCATCATCATCATCATCATCATCATCATCATCATCATCATCATCATCATCATCATCATCATCATCATCATCATCATCATCATCGTCGTCACCGTCGTCGTCGTCGTTGTCGTCATCGTCGTCGTCATCGTCATCATCATCATCATCATCATCATCATCATCATCATCATCATCATCATCATCATCATCATCATCATCATCATCATCATCATCATCATCATCATCAGCATCATCATCATCATCATCATCATCATCATCATCATCATCATCATCATCATCATCATCATCATCATCATCATCATCATCATCATCATCATCATCATCATCATCATCATCATCATCATCATCATCATCATCATCATCATCATCATTGTTACATTCACCTGTCGTGTTATTGATCGTGATCATTCGAAAATGATGAAAAATATAAACTGAATACTGTTGTCATATGTCTGGCTTTCTATGTTTTCATCAGGGATGGGGTGAATTAGGACCAAAATCCACGATAACGCGTAGAATACAAACAATACTCGACTAGTATGTCGTTAACAGGATACTTAACTAGTTTCGTCATAAAATCTGTCGATACGTGATGAGGTAATCAACTCTATCTGATGATAGTTAGACCCATTCTTGACTATGCGGTATAGTTTTTAATTCACTAGATCCAGTAGAGAGGAGAATGATACAATGGTTTGGACATTTACTAAACGAAGACTAGCTTAGGAATCTTAATTTATAGTCTCGGGATGGACGAAGAGTGCGGGTTG
>NC_134780.1:2317327-2329827 GCF_046742065.1 Oratosquilla oratoria | reverse complement strand
TAAAACAGTGTTTTTTCTTCTGGTAATTTTTTTTGAAACCAGATAGACTAAACATTGCTGGTGATAAAATGTAATCGAAAAATAGTCGAGGTTGCTTTTAATCATCTCAATAAAAAATAGAGAGGAACTTCTGAAATCAATACATAAATAAAAATATAACGTTTTGAAAATTATTCTAAAATGATCCTCAGTGGTGATGGTGTTTGGGGGACACTTTCGTAAAGGCGATTGGTTGTACAATACTGATTACCGATAAGTGGTGACGTCACAGCAACGGGGACAACTGGTTGGCCGAGAGTGGTGATGTCACGGCAACGGAGACGATTGATTGGCCGCGAGCGAAGGGCAGGGCGCAAAGCGCCCACTCGCGAAGCAGTCCAAGCACCCATGGCAAAGCCATAGCGGCGAAGCTGATGCCAAGAGACGAAACGGCGAAGAAGTGTAGACAGAGGCGTAAACAGAAGCACATATGGAAATGGCTAACGGCTACTAAGGGTATAACGAAGAAGACGTTCCAAAAAGATAAGGTGTTGGCAGCTAGACTAAGGGATGAGCACAGTAAAACGTTCCCTGGGTTGTACGCTGATACCAAGACCTTTAAAGTAAAAGCGTCTATACACGAGTTCCAAAGGAAGGTTATCGCCTTCAAATCAACTCTAGAGAACAATAAACAATTCGAATACAGTGATGGGATGTTTGAAGAAGAAGAGGCTATCAAGATGACTATGCCAGACTACGACACCAACTACGTACCAACCACTGGAGATTCATTGAAGGATACTAAGGAGGACATTAAGGATGATATTTTGGATAAACTAAGGGAAGAAAATAAGAAACTACACGAGAAGTTGGAGAAGAACAACGAAAAGTTGGATCAGATCTTCATGATCAAGAGGATGAGCGATAAAGACAGCGACGAAGAACATAGGTCGCCCAAACATAGGTTCTACGCAGAAAAATACTCTGAGGTAGAATATGATGAAGGCGAACCGTCTACTAAGAAATAAAACGTATCTGTGGATTCTATGACCAAATAAATCAGAATTTTGTATAAAACCTCTTATATTTTCATACATTTTAAATTAACAAAGAAAAGGGCGGAGCTAAGGGCGCGAAGCGCCGCAGGCCAAACATCCTGCCGAAGGCAGGTCCGGCGTAGCCGCTGCTTGTAGAATAAAAATAAGAATAATATGATATTAGATAGAAATTTTCGAAAGTAGATATTATGCTTCAGGGAATCAGTACAGGAACTGCTGCAGGTTTTTGTCAGCACAGGTAACACTTGGTTTCACGAGGGAAGAAACTCACGCCAGTGGTGCTTAGCTGAAACTAAAGGAACCACTTTACCCTGTGTGCTCAGACTTCCAGGTGAAGAAGTGATCAGTAGGTGACGAATTCAACCACAGATGTGACAATAGTAGAAATAGTATTATTACTCGTTTAAGTGTTTAAGGATGGCCCATGGTCTAGACTCTAGAGACAAGGCAGTTCACTTCGGAAAAAAATTAAGGATATGACGTTATTCTATAACAGAATGAACATATCAGATTAGACTGTCATATCATCTCATAGCATCACATCCTTATTTTTCTTTGCCAACTAACCAGTTATGTAGAAATAAAAATGCTCAAAGAATATTTTACAAGGATACTCAGGTGAAGATAGCGAAAGACTCCTGTCACATATTCTCTTTTTTCTCAGACTTGCAGATTATTGCTGCAAGGATTTTAATTCATTATCAACCTGACAAACATCAGCATAATTTTCGTCATGGTATTTTTGTTGGGGTGGTATTATACGAAAAGAATTAAGTTCGGTGAAATCACCTGGAGCTGTTCACAACAAAATATATATTTTGCGTTTTTTGGGACGAAAGAGTCAATTATATGTCATTTAGGTTGAAAGTCAGGAAGGAGGCTTATAAGAGAAAGAGATATATAGATTAATGCATAGTGATATGTGGACACACACACACACACACACACACACACACACACACACACACACACACACACACACACACACACACAGACACACACACACACACACAGACACACACACACACACACACACACACACACACACACACACACACACACACACACACACACACACACACACACACACACACACACACACACACACACACACACACACACACACACACACACACACACACACACACACACACACACACACACACACACTCTCTCTCTCTCTCTCTCTCTCTCATGGCGCAATTTGGTAGAGTTCCCAGCTTCCACTACGACGGCCCGGGTTCGAATCCCGCCCAGGGCTGAAATATAATAATTCCAGTATCGCTGCGCTGTGGGTTGTTATTCCAACTCTCGTGGGCGGGGAGTTGGGTGTGTTTGTGCGTTTAAGGTCACAGCATTGCCCATAGATCGGTCATATTTGAGCTCTGAGGTCTCTTCCGGGAGGGAAATACCTGTCAATCACGAGTCCAACACGTGATCCAAGACCATGGTGAATCCCCCCCTCCCCCACGCGCGCGCGTCATACGAGCTCTGAGTTCTTTTTCGGGAGGGAAATAGCTGTCGTTCAAGGGTCCAGCACGTATTCCAAAGACCAAGGTGAATACACACACAAACACACACACACACACACACACACACACACACACACACACACACACACACACACACACACACACACACACACACACACACACACACACACACACACACACACACACACACACACACACACACACACACACACACACATATGCGTGTGTGTGTATGTGTGTGTGTGTGTGTCTGTGTGTCTGTGTGTATTCACCTTGGTCTTTGGATCACGTGATGGACTCGCGCGCGCGCGTGTGTGTGTGTGTTATACTTCTGATTTGAGGCTACAACTATTATGGTAAAGAAATTTCTTCGGAACTCATGGCCATATATTTAAAGTATTTAGAGAAAATTTTGTACCCAAGCTGGTCGATACATTGTACACTCACAGGGCTAAACTGGGACTACGTGAGCATTGGGGACACTTATATCGCGTCAGATAAGATACCAATTTTTTCATACTTGGAATTGATTACATACAAATGTCTAAATAATATAGTGTTTGTAATAAAAATTATATGCAAATTAATTATGATATATAGTCTTGTGAAACTTATGAATGAAAATGATGTGTGGATGTTAATAATGAAATGTTATGTAGAAGGTATAATATAGCAATGTAGTTGTTTACGTCTCTAGAGGAATGAGGCTCTTTATAGATTCTGTGGTGATCGCAAGACGTCTATGAAGGCTCACGCTTATGTATGTGTATCTGCTTTTGTGTGCTTACATTTGTATGTAGGTAGACATGGTTTAAGGTCTAACATAAAAGGCTCGGCCCGCTATGCGGCGCTGGCCTCAGCGACGAGTGTACAAGTGGCAGGTCCATGCAACAAAAGATGGTACATTGGAAGGGATTGGGCCAGAAGAAATAGTCGAGGGATTCGTTGGAGACGGCTGAGATCTTTAACGTTTACTCTTGCTTGACATGAAGTGATTTAAATGGAAGTATTACACCTGGAAGTGCCAAAATTATTATCTACTTACCTTACAAATGAAGAGATGAATAATAAAATGAAGACAGGTATGTAGAACAAGCTCTAGCTGATGAAGTTGATAAGTACAAAGGAGGGTAAACGCAAGGGAACCTAAAGTGCGATAAATAATTGCAAAAAACTAGGCTACTCTATATGATAAACCTATATCACTATAGAAATCAATATGCATACAATATAAAGCAATGAGAGAACAAGAAGAGATAAAGTTTGGAGAGAGCAAACACGCGGAACACTGCGGCTTGTTTTGTTTTGGGATAATACAAAGGCAAATGCGGGTGAAGGACTCTAACAAATACAGCACAGAGGTTAGTTTGCACTTTGTTTTACAAACGTCAGTCACATCACATGTAGTCGGGAATGAATCACTGAACACGCAAAAAATAGAGCAACACATAAACATAAAAGATAAGATAAGAAATATGGAGAATCACTACGTAATTGTTTGTATGTTAGTTGAGTCCTTGGTGGTGAGGTACGTAGGGGGATGGAGGTGGTTGGAGCAGGCGACGTAGGCGAAGGGGTGGAGTGAGTAGCAGGCATGGACGCCCGATTGGTTGTAGCACTCAGGAAGCAAATCAGGGTGGGAGTAGGAGGAGTCTACTAGCCGGTGGTCCGACGACGGTAATTGGTGGCGGTTGGAAGATGGAGGAGGCTTTCGTGGAGGCTGGAAGCAGGCGTTATGCAGTCTCGACGCTAGCTGGAAGCTGTTGGGAGGAGGAGGAGGTTACGAGGTACTGGTACTCCCTGTAGCTTGCACGGGTAATCCTCGAATTTTGTACAGCAGATTAGGTGCCTGGGGACATTGACGGCGCTGGTGGAGGGACAGAAGGAGGAGGTAGCCGTTTATTTGGCGACGAAAGCAAGAAGTGTGGGCAGGGTACGCGCGACGTGATAAACAGGAAATGGGGCAGCATATATTGCAAGTCTTCTGCTATTTCTAAGACAAGAAAATGCCATTCCCAAATATATGGTGATTGAAATATTCCCCATTAATTCCGAACCTTTTCCTTCCAAACTCACCCCATGAAAATCCCTGCCAAACAAGATGTAAACAGCTTAAATGAAATCGTATCGTCATGCATACTCCTTTCTTGATAATTATATTTTCCGTTCTTGCATAGTAGGATTACAGAAGTTCCTTTTGCATAACTTTTATCTAGAACCCTGACAATATGTTCGTTTACACACAAAAGCCGTCATGACGCGATGGTACAGTCTTTGTGTTATAATAGAGCCGCTCAGACGAGGGTTCGAATCCCAGTAGGAAAGTTTATTGCCTAATGTCATAATGACACAAAACACTTGTCGGAAGACTAGCCTACAGAAAGAATTTGATACAATACAGTACATACCGTGTTCACGCGGGCACCCTCGGTGGAACGACAGGCCGTGAACTAAATCGTTCCCTCATGAAGAGTCATCGTGACACTATGGTACGGCTTTCGTCTTATAACAAGCAAGCCGCTTAGGCGAGGGTTCGAATCCCAGTGGGAGAGTTTATTTCCAAATGTCACAATGACACAAAACAATATATATATATATATACATATATATATATATATATATATATATATATATATATATATATATACATATGTATATATATACATATGTATATATATATATATATTTATATATATATATATATATACTGAACATTATCAACTTTGTCAGTGTACATTAGTGGAGATGTGAATTCATTACATGAGAGTAAAAAGTCACGTAATCTTTCACACCTTCCTGACTCTTGTTTGGACATGAATATTGTAGTGCACGAGATCTGACTAATTGATTATCAATTTTCTGATTCTCTTAATCTTTCTATTCCCTTTTATCCACGTGGCATTTTCACTTGTCACTTTTATAAAATTGTTTTGCAGCCAGTCGTTATTAAGCGTTTCAATTTAATTTTTGTTAAATCGTATTTTTACTATGAATTGATATTAATACCATATTGCTCTTTGATATCAGAAGACCTATGATAAAATTATTCTTGAATCTGTTTGATATGATTCGCATATAGTCGTAATCATTTGTAATATTTTCAACCCCTTTATTTTACTTTTACATAATTTATATCTGTTACAATTATTCCCTGTAGAAACTATTTGTTTGTTTACTATTTAATTTAATACACTGCAGGGGCATTGAATGTACATCTGCAACATAAACTTCAAGGGTTTAAGAGACACCAATACGGAGGAAAGCCAAACAATATTTATTTACTCAGAGACAAATCTCTACTCACAGTGAAATCTTAAACCTTTGATATACTTTTGCTATCTTTCTCCTCTGTGATCTTCTTTCAATCTAAATCGACTAATTCACGTATGGCAGGGAGAGGATAAAGGAAGACAACTACGTGGGATGGAGTAAGGGTTTGAGATATTCTTCTGTAAAAGGATTTTTTTTCCTGTCAGAAAAAGACTTAATTTGCTAACAGTCCCCTACACATAAATCTGCTGAATAGAAATGAGCAGTCATATCTCTACACATGACAATAATTGACTATACATGAATACGTATACATAAGAAGCTTTGAGGAAGGAATAGTCAGAGGAAGCATATATCTCGTGTAACATAAGAATATTGCATTATTTGCTAGAAACCATGGATTGAAATAGGACTTGTTAGGAATTCATGAAGAAGGGCGGTCTTCAGTATATATGCATATATATATGTATATGCATATATGTGTGTGTGTGTGTGTGATTGTGTGTGTGTGTGTGTGTGCGTGCGTGTGCGCGCGCGTGTGTGTGAAAGAGGCAAAACTCAAGAGAAAGGAGGTAAAAATGAGAGCAGATGTAAAATGGGTGAGGAGCATGGCAACAAGCTTTGAAATTAATGAAATGAATTAGAAGGAAGTTAAGGAAGGAACGAAGGTGAGTCAAGGAGAGAGGAAAAGACAAAAGGCGCAGAGGGACAGATATTAACGGAAGAGGAGGTGGTAAGGAGAAGATGGGCAGAGTGTTTTAGAGAATTGTTGAACGTAGATGAGGATAGGGAGGGCATTGTAGTAGCAATAGGAGTCTCTAAGAAAATAATGGTGATGGGAGAAGAAAATGACGCAATAAGAAAAGGAGAAGCACAAGTAATTTTGAAGATGATGAAAGCAGGAAAGACACCTGGGTTAGATGGGTATCATGTGGAGTGTCTGAAGAATGAAGGTATAGGAATAGTGGACTGGCTGGTGAGGCTGTTTAAAGGTTGTTTAAAAAAGGCAGATAGGTCTGCTGAAATAATATCAGGGTGGTTTAGACATATAGAAAAAAATGAATGAAGAAAAATTAGGAAAAGATATGTGAAAGTCAGAGGTGGAGGAAGTGAACTTGAGGGGACGACCAAGGGTAAGGTAGGTGGATGGGATGAAAGGGGCATTGAGCAAGAGAGGAATGTCTGTTGAGCAATGAAAGGAGAAGGCAGGAGATTGGTTGAGTGGAGAATGGCTGTGTATAGATGATACCGTGATGCATGGAAGGGAGAGGGGGAAGGATGGGAGGGTAGGGAGTCATTATGTGTGAGTGATATTTTGACACAAACCGCACGAGGGGACGAAGAAGCGATGTCGCCGATTAAGTGAAGCGGCCTTGCGGATGTACTATGGCTTACTGTATTTCTTCTTGGTGCAGTGGGTGTGAGACAGGGATGACCCTTCATTTACAAGGAGCTAAGATGAGAGGGAGGAAAAGGTGGTAGATGGGAGTGAAATGGGTGGGAGTGAAATGGGTTGGAGTGAACACATACCTTTTGACTTGGCTCTCTTCTTATAAGTGGAAAATTACACACACACACACACACACACACACACACACACACACACACACACACACACACACACACACACACACACACACACACACACACACACACACACACACACACACACACACACACACACACACACACACACACACACACACACACACACACACACACACACACACACACACACACACACACATATATATATATATATATGTATATATATATATATATATATGTATATATATATATATATATATATATATATATATATATATATATATAGAGAGAGAGAGAGAGAGAGAGAGAGAGAGAGAGAGAGAGAGAGGGGTCACTAAGGAGGTGAATTGATTCCAGAATTTGGTTCACTGTGATTTTCACAGAATTCTACTAATTTGATATCAGAAAGTCTTGATTTGAACCCTGGATTACTCAGTCATATTTTCTTTAACCATGATTAGTGTCTTCTGATGTCCCTATTTACATTTCTCACACTTTACTTTCAAATTGGTAATGGCTAGTTACCTTTAGCCCCATATTATTTTTTTTTCTATCGTAAATTAATTTGAGTTTCGCCCATTTACTCTTGTAAGCTTCATACTCACTCTCTAATTTCACATTTATTTTCTCAATGAATCAGCAATATCTTAAAGAGCATAATCTGAGTTTATCCCCTAAGTTAAATGATCGCGTAATACACTTAGACATATATCTTATATCCATCATGAACAGTATTGGTAATTACACACATAGATTAAAGTTGGTATGACCTATAAAGTTAATCAAGCTCCCTTTTGAAGCGAAAATTACTGGCAAGCAACTATTACTACAAAACTAAATATGAAGGCTGTTTATACACTAATACAATGCAATCATAATAATATGTACTTGATACTGTTTCAGCTATTGAACGCTGTGAATATACTTCTACATCGTTAGGTTATCTGAGTTCAAGGAGCATCTAGAGAAATAGCTATTATCCGTAAAGAATATATGGGTTTATTACACTGTTGAATAGACAAAGAAAAAAAAATCCTTTATTATTATAAGATGGCAAATTGTTTTTGATAAATATCAGTCACTGATCATAGTTCGCAATAATGGATATTTTATAGTTCCTTAATCAACCTACTAGTTATATATCTTAACATGATCAATTTACCTCGAGAATATGATTTTTAATGGTAACATCTTAGTCGATGTACTTCCAAAGTAATATATAAATAATATACTGATGTAACGACGCGGTGCCACCTTGGAAAATATTTTGCTTTATCTTGCCGTGTTCCAGTTAATGATGTTGTTATACATATGAGAAAGCATAATAGGAAAATACTCACAAATTAAACAGAAAGATAATGAGGAAAAGTGATGGTAGGAATCGACTTGATTCTCGGTACATTCACGTTCAAGTCCTTTAACATCTTTAACCTCTATTTCACGATTCGGAACAAAGTCCCAATTTTTTCACTTCTCATTTCTCTTACTGATTTGAGGTGATCAAAATAAATTATTTCAACTTAAATAATGTAGAAAAGACCCAAAGATACCGGTAACAAATTATTCAAATAAAAAGACAATTTGACAAAGAACATACCAGAATATTATAAGTCCAGTTGGTGAAAATAGAAAAAGAGGCAATGAAAAATCATGTACAGTATGGATGATCTATGTGACTTACTATAAATTGAACAGTTGCCATTTGTAATATCTTTATAGAACATAAGAGTGTCTAGGAGTTTTCCAACTAGTACCCTAAGGTTTGGGGTCTTTTAATGTGCGTGAATGTGGTACAGATGAGAGTAAAAGGGAATAAATAGGCAGTATGTTTGTGAGAGGAAATATAGATGTGTTGGCATTGAGTGAAACTAAGTTGAAAGTGAGGGGCAAGTGTCAGTTTGGGAATGTAGTGGGGAGGATCTCAGGAGTGAAGAGAGGACGAAGGAGAAAATGGGTGTCTATACTAGTAAGTGAAGAGATAGGTAAGCGTGTAGTGGGGTGGAAGGGTTTTTTCAAGGTTAATATGAATGAAGGTGAAGCTGGGAAGGGAGATGTGGGTTTTTGTAAGTGCGTATGGGCCTGGTTATGAGAAGAGCATAGAGGAAAGGAAGGCTTTATGAATGGATTTAAATGAGTGCATAGAGGGATCAGGGAGAAATGTCAATATAGTGGTGTTGGGAGACCTTAATGCTAGGGTAGGAAATAAACCAATAGATGGATTGATTGGGAAGTATGGAGTTTCAGGAAAAAATTGTAGTGGAGAGTTGATGGTAGCAATGTGTCTCGAAAGAGAGTTGGTGATAGCAAATACATTGTTTAGGAAGAAAGTCAAGCATAAGTACACATGAGAGAGAGTGGTGGATGGAAGGGTGGTAGGTAGAGCATTAATGGACTATACAGTTGTAACCAGGAGTATAGTAGGAAAAGTTAAGGATGTACATGTTCGAAGGGGAGAGATTGAGGGAATATCAGATTTTCTATTTTTATTTTTATTTATTTATTTATTTATTCATTTATTTATTTATTTATTTATTTACTTATCTATTCATTTTTGTGAAAGGTAGGTTGAGAGTGGAGAATAGGTGGAGAAGGAGGAAAAGGGCAGAAGGTAGGGAGGTACTTAGAGTGAAATGCTTAAATGAGAAAGAAAAGGAGAAGGAGTATAAGAAGAAGCTGAGAGAGGAGTGGGAGGTAGTGAAGGATAGAGTAGAACTAGGAGTGGAGGAGGAATGGGGATAGTTCAAGAAGGGAGTTATAAGGTGTGCAAAGATGGTGTGTGGAACAAAGAGGATGGGAGGAAATAGAAGGAAGGGTAGTGGTGGGATTGGGAAGCAAAGAAGGGTGTAGAAGAGGATAAGCAGGCTTTCATAGATTGGTTACAAATTAAGACGAGGGAATCATATGAGAGATACAAAGCAAAGAAAAGAGAAGTAAAGCATAAGATAAAGGAGGCAAAGAGGAGAGCAGATGTGAAATGGGGTAAGAGTATGACAGAAAATTTTGAAAGTAATAAGAAATGTTTTGGGAAGAAATTAAAAGAGGAAGAGAAGGCGAATCAAGTAGAGAAGAAATGGTAAAAGCTGCAGATGGAGAGATGATAATGAAAGAGAAGGCAGTGAGAGGAAGGTGGGCAAAGTATTTTAGGGAGTTGCTAAATGTGAAGGAGGATAGGGAGGAAAAGATAGTTACAGTGGGAAGCACTAAGGAAATGACCGTGATGAGTGAGGAAAATGGAAGATAAATAAGGAAAGATGAGGTGAAGACAGCTATTAAGATGATGAGAGCAGGTAAGGCACCTGGGCTGTATGAATGCCATGCAGAATGTCAAAAAAAAAAAAAAAAAAAAAAGAGGCACAGTGATGGTGGACTGGCTGGTGAGGTTATTTAATGTTTGTTTAAGAGAGGGTAGAGTGCCGGAGGACTGGAGGAGTGCATGTATAATTCCACTTTACAAGGGAAAAGGGGACAAGTGTGGGTGTAGTAGTTTCAGAGGGATCAACTTGTTAAGTGTAGTTGGGAAGGCTTATGGGAGGGTCTTGATTGAACGGATGAGGAAAGGAACAAGGGAGTAATTGGTGAGGAGCAGTGTGGGATTAGGACAGGTAGGGGTTGCGTAGATCAGATTTTTGTGTTAAGACAGATATGTGAGAAAGCTATAGGAAAAGGTAAAAATGCATTTTGGGCTTTTATGAATCTAAAAAAGGCTCATGGCAGGGTAGACAGGAAGGCACTGTGGGAGGTATTGCAGATATATGGGATAGGAGGAAAGATGTTAAGAGCAGTCAAGAGTTTTTATGAGAGTAGTAGAGCTTGTGTTAGGATTAGAAATGGAGAGAGTGAATGGTTTGAGGTAAAGGTGGGACTTCGTCAGGAATGTGTTATGTCACCCTGGCTGTTCAATTTATACATGGATGGGGTGGTGCGAGAGGTAAATGCAAGGGTAGCGGGTCAGGGATTGGAGATGGTTAAAGAAAAGGGAGAAAAGTGGGAGATAAGCCAGTTGTTGTTATGTTGACGACAGTGCGCTTGTAGCAGGATCAGAGGAGGGGTTGAGGAAGTTAGTGTCAGAGCTTGGGAAGGTGTGCGAAAGAAGGAAGTAGAAGATAAAAGTGGGTAGAAGTAAGGTGATGAGATGTACAATGGGAGAGAGTGGCAGGAGGTTGGAAGTGAGTATTAAGGGAGAGAGACTGGAGGAAGTGTATAGTCTTAGATACTTGGGTGCGAATATGGCAGGAAAGAGAGGAGTGGGGGTGGAGGTAGAATATAGATTGAGAGAAGCGAGTAAATGCCTTGGTGGATTAAAAAGTGTAATGAGCAATAGACATTTGGGAGTGGATACAAATTGGAGGGTTAGATGAAATTTCATCACTCGTCATTTAATCACCCGACACATCATCATATGACTTTTAATCATGCGTCAGATCATCATCAGACAATTAACCACCTAACATTTCATCAACAATACATTTCACCATTGGGCTTTTCATCATCATTACATATAATCAATACGACTTTTCATCACAATCGTATAACTGTAAATGCATTAAGTGATAACCTTGCAATTTTTCATATATGATAGTTAATTTTAAGAAAGTTTTACATCAACAGATAGTATCTTATATGTAAATGTTCTTTCAAGGAGCATATAAAATATTTGTTTGTTTGAAAAATATTATTATGAAACAGTACACAAGGAAGTTATGACAATTAATAAAAAGAAAAATACACATATAAAATTACAAAATAAAATATTTTATAGCTTTACTATTAAACTAGTAAAATTGTAATTCGTAATTTATCTATTTGTATGAAGAGTATCAAACTGTTTTGAGATATGTGATAGTACTTGATTACCCGAACTGATTAACAATTTGTTGTATATTTCTTTTAACAGATAAGTATTCCTTAATGGGTGGCAAAGCTGCGCAGCAATTCCTTGCATTAAATTTAATCGATGAAGAGCAATGTTTTTAAGTATTCTGTGCAAAAATATCCATAATGTTGGATGGCTGCACTGCCTTCCATTTTGTACAATGGGTGTTATTCGTTTGTTTGAAAATGTATATGGAAGTGAAACTGTGACGTGTCGTTTACGTCTAGCAAAAGGATAAAAACAGAACAGGCTTGAAGGTCAAAGTAACTTTATTCATGC
>NC_134780.1:2304827-2307327 GCF_046742065.1 Oratosquilla oratoria | reverse complement strand
CTATCCCACAATCTTAAGAATTTCAGCATCTAGGTATCATTGAAAAACTCCATTACAACTAAAATGCTTTTAACTAAAAACCCCTGAAAACAAGGAAGGGTGAATATATTCAATACTATGTAAACAAAGTCACAAATGCTATGTTGGCCAGACTGGTAAATAATTAGAAGAATAAAACGACACAAATATAGCGTCAAAAGTGAACAAATGTCTATCACATTATCTGTTCGTATAAGGTGTAATGATGTATTTATAACATTTTACTTTTCCTGTATATCATACATACTTGTAGCATTGTACACTTATTATCATCTATTGTACGTGCGTGTTGTTAGATCGTGAAATACATGTTTTCCCTTTTTGTAAATATTATGAAATTGTATATTATCATCATTGTATATATTGGCTATATTTTGTAAATAAGTATGATTGTAAAAACCAAATGTTGTGCTCAATCGTTCGGGAGTTCCCCGCCTAAGCTTGGCGGCAGGCAGTCTAGAATTCATCTTCGTTTCGAGCATACGTTTTGTCTCGGCCGTGCCATAAAATCAATGATTTACTCATACACCGAGTATCGTTAGCACCCAATTACATAAACATGGTGGCAGCGCGTTAAAACATTTGTTATTTTGTGAGTATCTTTTTTGTGTTAAAAATGATTACAAACCCAACTTTGAACTTTGAAGTGTTGTCAACTTTGGGGCCGGCCTATGCTTTTCTTGCAATCACATGTGTTTTTTCCGTCCCCTTTCTTCCTTTTTCAGCCATGTGATTATTGTATTGGACTCCCATACTCTGCGTTTGGCCTCTTCCCTACAGAGCTGTTGCAGTCATTGCTGGTTTTACTCATCATGTGTTCATTACCAGTAATTTTTGGAATAATTCACACCAGTGACTTCTGAAACTTTTGTGAGAGATGGTGCGCAGGAACAGAATTCTCCGGGCACCGTAGGTGATATTTTTGCAGTCCCATGTGGTTTCCGACATAGCATCTGCTGTTTCCACGTTCAGTTATATATTCATTTTCTGTATTTATCAAAAGATCGCCAGTATATACATATACATATACATATACATATACATATACATATACATATACATATACATACAATACACACACGCTCTCTCTTAATTTGTATCTACTGAAGAGGATTGCAGTTTGCAATCGAAATATATAGATTCCCCGTCTCCAGTCTTTTCTACTCCAACAGTGGTTTTAACGTGATACACACACACACACACACACACACACACACACACACACACACACACACACACACACACACACACACACACACATATACACACGCATATATATATCATATATGTATATCCATATATATACAATACACACACACACATGTATACATATATATATATATATATATATATATATATATATATATATACATATATGTTTATACATATGTATATTATACAATACACACACACACACATATAAATATATGTTATAGATACATATATATATATATATATATATATATATTTATATTTATATATATTATATATTTATATATAATATATATATATATATATACATACAGAATATATATATATATATATATATATATATATATATATATATATATATATATATATATACATAATATGAATATATATCTATTTATATGCATACATACATGCATATATTTATATATATATATATATATTTTTATAGTATATATATATATATATATATATATATATATATATATATGTGTGTGTGTGTGTGTGTGTGTGTGTGTGTGTGCGTGTGTGTGTGTGTGTGTGTGCGTGTGCGTTTATGTATATATGGTAAAATATGTGTACCCTCATATCTTATTCTTTTATTTTTGTCTTTCTTAGCGAAGCTCTTCTCTCTCCTTCCCTTTCCCCGTCAACTTTCCAATTTTATTACCATTCTCCACTTCCTTTACCTTCTCATTCTCCATCTCCCTTTTTCTCTTTTCCATCCTTTATCACTTCTCAAACTTATCCACTTCTTTCCTCGCTTTGTGTAATGGTCTTAACACGTCGGCGACCTCCCCCTTCTCGCCATTTCATAACATCGTGGAACATGAAGGCGAACTGACAAGGGAGATGTCGCGATGACGGTTACGGTCCTCTTCGGGGGGAAACCAATGACAAGAGGACTCAAGACTGACAGAGTTACATTAAAAGACAGACTTGGTGTAACAGAAGGGGGAAAGGGACTAAATGACTTCTTCCTCTTACAAACAGGCTCTCAACATTGATTGCAAATGTTCAAGTACTATTGCTAAATGTTGTATAAGTAATAACACACACAGACACACGCACGCACGCACACACACACACACACACACACACACACACACACACACACACACACACACACACACACACACACACACACACACACACACACACACACACACACACACACACACACACACACACACACACACACACACACACACACACACACACACACACACACACATATATATATATATGTATA
>NC_134780.1:2279827-2299827 GCF_046742065.1 Oratosquilla oratoria | reverse complement strand
GTGGCTGATCCGTGGTGAAACAAAACCACAACATGATTCACAGTTTTTGTAATGCCCCAGGGCTAATGCCCCGGAAAAGGCAAATATATATTTTTTTGGATATAGTAATGTAAATCTGAAAAATAGCAATTACAAAACACTGCACTTCATTTCTGATATCTAGCCTAGCAGTATCTATGCATTTTTCATCTACATTGCTCATAGTTTTTCCATAAAGAGGGTGAATTTTTTTTATCTGATCTATGGGGCTCAAAAAACCCGCTAATGTTATTTTTGTCCCCCCTTTTCTTAACTCGGAAAATTATTTATTTATGTAAATACATTTTTGTTTATACAAACCTTACCTTTTTTCTAAATTCTAAATTGTCTAATTAAATTGTGTATCTAAGTGTAAAACTATCCCGTTCAATCCATCAGCTAACCTGAGTCCACTGCTGAACAAAGGCTTCTTTCATAGCATTCCATGACTCACACGACTTCGCCAACCTCTGCCACGTCCCTCCTGCAAACTTCACTATCTCGTCTCTCAACCTTCTGTCTGGTCTCTTTCTTCCACGCTTCCCATCTGGCGGCGTCCACTCCGTGACACACTTGCTCCATCGCTCATCAGTCGTTCGCGCGAACTTACCTGCCCAATTCCATCTCTTCTCTTTTACCATTTCCATAATATAACCAAGTCTGCTCTCTCACCCAACTTGCTATCTTTCGGTATTCCAACCATTGTTTTCTCCATTTTCCTCTGTTCATTCCTGAGCTTTGTCGCCATCGCCTTTGTCAGTTTCCAAGTCTCACATCCGTATATTATTGCTGTCAGAATGCATTGGATGTAAAATTTATTTTTCAAATATACAGAGCTTCTCATTATTACCAAACCTTTTCCAACAAATTATGATACGCCCTTTATTTCATTATTATTATCTTTAGTCATTTTCACTATCTGGCCTAAATAATGATACTCTTCAACTTCTTCAAGACTCTCACCATCTATTATAATCTCTTTGCTTTGAATTTTCTTGTTGAACATTACTTTGGTATATACTCTTATTAATTTTCAAACCTACTTTGAAACTTTTTTGTTCAGATCATTCAGCATATCTTGTGAATCTGCTGTTCTTTTTGAAATAAGAATAATGTCATCCGCAAATTTTAGGTGGTTGAAATATTCGCCATTAATCTTCAAACCTTTTTCTTTTTAATTCAACCTTATGAAAATCTTTTCCATGCAAACTATATATAATTTGGGTGAAATTGTATCGCCTTGGCGTTCTCCTTTCTTGATCTTTATCTTTTCTGTATCTTTATGTAGTCGAATTAAAGCGGCACGTTACGCATAAACCTTTCCTAGAACCCTTACAAACTGCTCGTTTGCACCCTGTTTAAATGGCGAGTTTCTACCGAGTCAAAGGCTTTCTCGTAATCTACAAAATCTAAACAAAAAGATATATTGTATTCTATTGTTTTCTCGACTAGTTGATTCATCTACAAATGGTTTAGAGTCGAATATTCGCTTCTAAAGTCTGCCTGTTCTCTTGGTTGGTTTCCAACTAAAACTTGATTTAGTCTATGAGTAAGGATCTTGGAGAATTCTTTATATACATTTGATAGCAAACTAACCGGTCTTTCTGGTCTACTTTTCATAAAGCAAAATTATAAAAGCATTACACCAGGATTCAGTAACACTTTCTTGACGTAAACACTGGGTGTTTAACTGAGCTAATTTACAATGAAATTCTTTCCCTTTGTCTTACCGAAGATCTATCGATATATCACCTTTCGTAGGTGCTTTTCCTAGTTTTATATTTTTGCAGCAAGCTCTACTTCTTCCTTTGTAATTTCTTGTACACTAATAATGTCTACAGATGAATTTACTGACTCAACTATAGTCTTTGACGGGTAAAGCTCTTGACAAAACTCTTCTACTCTTTTCACCGTTCTGTATCTGCATTTAGTGATCTTTCCATATCTATCTTTCAGAAATATCATTTGCTGATTTCCTAAACGATATCTGCCCATAGCCTCTTTAATGGCTCTTACCAATCCGAGTGGTTTCTTCTATTTCACCCGTTTTCTTTTCTTTTCTCTGATCTTTGCTTTTAGCAATACAATTGCGCAATTTTTTTTTTAGAAAATTGGATTCTCAAAAGAAAATTCCAGTATGATTAATAAATGAATAAAGCAGTCTCTAACAAAGCATCTAGTTTCATAAAAAAAGATAAAATAAAACTCAACATATCACATTTTCTATTAGTTACCAAAATATTATATAAAGACAATAAATCATTAGATTTTATTCATCCCTTATTTGATATCTTTTTCTATGTATTTTCATAAAAAAAGCTGGTACAGATACATTTCATACTGTCTGCCTCTCATAGAATATATATATATATATATATATATATATATATATATGTATATATATGATATATATATATATATATATAAATATATATATATACATACATATACATATACATATGTATATATACATATGTATGTATATATATACATATATATGCACATGTATCTATCTATCTATCTATCTATATATATATATATATACACACATATATGTATATATATATATGTATATATATATATATATATATATATATATATATATGTATATATATATTTACACCGTCCCTTTTTACTGTCTTATGATTTTTAGTAACCTTTCGAGGTTGATTTTTCTTCTTCAAGTGTCCTTCTCACCACTTGTATCCATCATTTTTGTTATTTTCTACTCTTACTTTGGCTTTCTTATTACATTTTCAAATTAAACTCTTGATTATACTTGTCATTCTAACATGTCATATTTTATAATATTTTATAATAATAATAATAATTTGTGTGCGTACGTGTGTGTGTGTGTGTGTGTGTGTGTGTGTGTGTGTGTGTGTGTGTGTGCGATTGTGTGCGCGCGCACGAGTAACTGTGTGTGCTTGTGTGTTTGTATGTGTTTATGTGTGCGGGCGTGCGTGCTTGCGTGTGTGTATATTTGTGTGTGTGTGTTCATGTGTGTGTGTGTTCATGTGTGTGTGTGTGTGTGTGTGTGTGTGTGTGTGTGTGTGTGTGTGTGTGTGTGTGTGTGTGTGTGTGTGTGTGTGTGTGTGTGTGTGTGTGTGTGTGTGTGTGTGTGTGTATGTGTGTGTGAGGGTGTGTATCTGTACATGCGTGTGTGTTTGTGCGTCTTTGTGTCTGTACATACGTGTGAGTGTATGCGTGCTTGTGCACGTATAAAAAACGAGAGACGGGAAAAGCACACCGTCGTAAGATCGCTAGCTTGGGCACTTAAGGCGGGCCTGTAGGCCAGCCCAACGTTCCTCACCCTCACGAAACAATGGAGGGAGGAAATGAATCTGGCTTTGTCAACATTGGCATTTGCAACATGTTTGCAATCCCAATAGCAATAGCAAACATGTTTGAAGTTTTCAACGTAGAAGAGAGTACGCGAGGTCCTCGATTATCATAAAATCTAAGTATCGTTGATTTACCTGATGAATAAAAGGTACTCATTATTGTACAATTATACTATGTTTTTTGTGAGTAGCTTTTATATAAAAATCTTCTTTTATTATTCCTTTTAGTGCAAATTAATTTCTTATAATTCTTTAATTTTTTATCTGGGTTTGCGTATTTGTGAGTCGGATACGAGATTCAACGCACCAAACTGTCCACCGTTTGAGCAGTACCACGTTTCAACACGAGGCCCGGTTCATAATCAAAATCAATTAACTTTAGCTAGAACAATTTATATAAAGTGCGTCATCGTAACGAGGGGTTTAACTGAGGTAGATTTCTATTCGGCATGAGGCTCAGCCCACGACTGAATAGATTGAATTGGCATTGATCTGAACCAAATGTGTAAAATGTGTTCATTTGTTCTTAGTATTCACCACCTATACTTCTGACCCGATTACTTTAGCAGATCTCATTTGTTCTTAATATGCACCATGTATATTTCTGACTCGATCACTCTAGCACATTTCTCCATGCTTAAAAGTTTGGTGTTTGAAAAAAAAAAAAAAATCTGCACAGTATTTTGATTTGACGAAAGGCTAGTCGAGATTGCTAAGGTGACGTCACCGAAGCAGGCTAAAATTGTTTGGTGTCAAACAAAACATATTTGTGAATTGTCCCAGTAGAAGTAATCTTAACCCTTTTGGTAAGATGGTATCTTTGAAGCTGAATAAAATCGTCTGACGCGAGTCAAAATTTAACATGTGGAATACGTTAAAGTAGCAACAGGGTAGCACCCACACTTGGATAATGGTCACGTTATTGATAAAACCATGCAACACCAATACTTTCACTAATGCAAAATCGAGAAGACTTTCCCCAAAGTCTGCGTAATATGAACTCAAAGGGACGTGAAGTCTGAAGCCTTACAACTCTTCTCTCTTCCTTAAAGTACCTGACAACACAAATCGTTTCCAACGACCGCCATATGACGAGAGGAAGATTTGCGTCCGACGCATAAGCCTCTTACCCTCCCTGAGGTCTGTGATTGTTCATCCTGACTGACAACCTTTTCTAGCCATTCTCTTGAGCCACGGATTACTATAATATGTTCGGAACTACGAACGACCTTTCTCTGGAAGCCTCCAAACTCCAACCACAGAGACATCCTAGATCGCAAAAGGCTCTGAGCTTAAAAAGTATCATTTTGCACTGTCGTCAGCCATTTCCTCCACTTGGTTGCACATGTTTCATGTGAAGCCAGTATGCTTGGCTGATTATTGTTTCATGATTTTTTTTACTTTTCTTGTTTTACAATCATTGTTACAAGGATTATACATATAACTTATTTCAATAACTATTTAAGATAACCTATTTTGTTGATTAGTAGATTTTTTATAGCGCACGGGTATCTCACTGAACATTCTCCTGTTATCAAATTTCCGATTTTTTTTTGTAAAAATTCTTTCCAAAGGCATACTTCTATTATTATTATTATTATTATTATTATTATTATTATTATTATTATTATTATTATTATTATTATTATTATTATTATTATTATTATTATTATTATCATTATTATTATTATTATTATTATTATTATTATTATCATTATTATTATTATTATTATTATATTATTATTATTATTATTATTATTATTATTATTATTATTATTATTATTATTATTATTATTATAAATATTATTATTATTATTATTGTTGTTAATATTATTATTATTATTATGATTATTATTATTATTATCATCATTATTATTATTATTATTATTATTATTATTATTATTATTATTATTATTATTATTATTATTATTATTATTATTATTATTATTATTATTATTATTATTATTATTATTATTATTATTATTATTATTATTATTATTATTATTATTATTATTATTATTATTATTATTATTATTATTATTATTATTATTATTATTACTATTATGATTATTATTATGATTATTATTATTATTATTATTATGATTATTATTATTATTATTATTATTATCATTATTATTATTATTATTATTATTATTATTATTATTATTATTATTATTATCATTATCATTATTATTATTATTATTATTATTATTATTATTATTATTATTATTATTATATTATTATTATTATTATTATTATTATTATTATATTATTATTATTATTATTATTATTATTATTATTATTATTATTATTATTATTATTATTATTATTATTATTATTATTATTATTATTATTACTATTATTATTATTTATTATTATTATTATTATTATTATTATCATTATTATTATTACTATTATTATTATCATTATTATTATTATTATCATTATTATTATAATTATTATTATTACTATTATCATTATTATTATGAGAGGATTAGGAGAGGATTAGGAGAGGATTAGGAGAGGAACAGAAGGAGTAATTGGTGAGGAACAGTGTGGATTTAGGACGGGTAGAGGTTGTGTAGATCAGATCTTTGTGGTAAGACAGATATGTGAGAAAGCTATAGGAAAGGGGAAGGATATTTTTTGGGCTTTTATGGATCTGGAAAAGGCTTATGATAGGGTAGACAGAAAGGCACTGTGGGAGGTTATGCAGATTTATGGGATAGGAGGAAAGCTTTTGGGAGCTGTCAAGAGTTTTTATGTGAGTAGTAGAGCATGTGTTAGGATTGGAAATGGAGAGAGTGAGTGGTTTGAAGTAAAGGTGGGACTTCGTCAAGGATGCGTTATGTCGCCCTGGCTGTTCAACTTATACATGGATGGGGTGGTGCGAGAGGTGAATGCTAGGGCAGTGAGTCAGGGATTGGAGATGGTTAAAGAAAATGGAGAAAAGTGGGAGGTGAGCCAGCTGTTGTTTGCGGACGACACTGCGCTTGTGGCAGGGTCAGAGGAGGGATTGAGGAAGCTGGTGGCAGAGTTTGGGAGAGTATGTGATAGAAGAAAGCTAAAGATAAATGTGGGTAAAAGTAAGGTGATGAGATGTACAAGGGGTGAAAGTGGCAGTAGACTGGAAGTGAACATTAAGGGAGAGCGACTGGAGGAAGTGGATAGTTTTAGATACTTGGGTGCAAGTGTAGCAGGAAAAGGTGGAGTGAAGGTGGAGGTAGAATGTAGATTGAGAGAAGCGAGTAAATGCCTTGGTGGTTTAAAGAGTGTAATGAGAAATAGACATTTGGGAATGGATGCGAAGAGGAGACTGTATGAAGGAGTGATTGTGCCAACAGCACTGTATGGGGCAGAAACGTGGAACATAAGAGAAGAAGAGAGAAGGAGTTTGAATGTGTTTGAGATGAGGTGTCTGAGAAGTATGGTGGGGGTTACTAGGCTAGATAGAGTGAGAAATGAGGAGGTGAGGAGGAGAACAGGGGTGAAAAAGGATTTGGGAGAGAGGGTTGATGAAAGAATATTAGGATGGTTTGGACACATGGAAAGAATGAGTGACGAAAGACTAGTAAAAGAGGTATGGAAGGCAGATGTGGAGGGAGTGAACATGAGGGGACGTCCTAGGATGAGGTGGATGGATGGGGTGAAGGGGGCTTTGGGGAAGAGGGGAATGTCTGTTGAGGAAGGAAGGGAGAGGACGGAAGACAGAGGTGAGTGGAGAATGGTTGTATATGGATGATGTTGTGACGACATGAGGAGGAATAGGCGGGGGGGTGGGGGGTGGGGTAGTATGTGTGAGTAAATTTTGACGCAGCCCGAAGGGATTTCTCCCCGTCCTCTCCTTATATGCAAAGGGGGACGGAGAGGGGGGGTCGCCGACTAAATGAAGCGGCCTTGCTGTGGATGTACTGTGTCTTGCGACACTGCTTCTGACCCAGGGTGGTGGGCAGGGTTCAGGGATGACCCGTCATCCAGGAGGTGCTCAGATGAGAGGAAGGGTGGGAGGGGTGTGGAGTGTATTTAGGGATGAAATGGGTGGGAGTGTTTTTATGCCTTTCCTTTTGTGGCTACCTCCCTTGGAAGGGGGAAAAAGCCTTGGTATATAAAAATAAAATAAAAATTATTATTATTATTATTATTATTATTATTATTATTATTATTATTATTATTATTATTATTATTATTATTATTATTATCATTATCATTATCATTATCATTATTATTATTATTATTTATTATTATTATTATTATTATTATTATTATTATTATTATTATTATTATTATTATTATTATTATTATTATTATTATTATTATTATTATTATTATTATTATTATTATTATTATTATTATTATTATTATTATTATTATTATTATTATTATTATTATTATTACTATTATTATTATTATTATTATTATCATTATTATTATGAAGAAGAAGAAGAAGAAGAAGAAGAAGAAGAAGAAGAAGAAGAAGAAGAAGAAGAAGAAGAAGAAGAAGAAATAATAATAGCACTAATAACAATAATATAAATAATGACAATAATAATAATAATAATGATAATAATTTTATAGGAGAAGAATTAAAACTATTTTAGTTCGTCTGAGTTTAGTATATATTCGGAACTGGAACATTACCCAGGGACATCTTTGTAATATTAACCAACTTAACTTTAATGAAGAAATATGATTCAGTGACATGAATATTCAATTATATCTTCTGTTGGTCAACATTGCCGTAGTATTTCACAGATGCAGTTGTTTTCAACCATTGAAACACCATTTTTTTTATTTTGGATATAATTTAAGAGTAGTTGCGGTATTATATGATTTTAACTATTTCTGATCGTGAGAATTTATTGAATTAGATGGGAGAATTTAACTTGTAACCATGAAGATACTTTGTTCGACAATTAGTCGTTAATCTCCATGTAAGTTGTGTAACATCCTTAGACTTTTGAGTTCCATTACAGGCTTTGTTTCTCTTTTCCGCTTTCGCTTTGCTGGATATTTGTTGCACAAGTTTTATGCAATCATTATTTTAGGGAGTTAAGTGATATCCATATGGACCAGAGCAACGCAAAAACTTATATTACGTTTTCATTCTCCTAGCTCACCATCACCTCTATTCCTTTACGTCTTTGATATGATATTGCCCCATAGGATAGACCCGTTGATTATTGTCAAAGAAACACTAAATGATTTCACACTTAAACAATGCGATAGTTGTACTTCATTTTTAGTAATACTGCCGGTTCATCCGCGACATAACACGGATGAACAAGTATTAACCGCTGTCTTCCGTCCGGGTCAGAAGCAATACAGCAAGATATAGAGATTTCAAATCAGGGCCGTTGCATCTACACGGTGACCCTCCTCGTCCTCCTTATGAGAGAAATAGAAAAGAAGGAAAAAAAAAAGCCCTTCTTGCTGCGTCAAAATATCACCCATGCATAAGCATTCTCCACTCACATCTATCCTCTGCCTTTGCCTTTCCATGTTCAAAGCCCATTTCGCTACATCTATCAATCTCGTTTTTGGTCATCCCCTCAAGCTCACTTCATCCGTATCTGTTTTCCACATTATTTTTTGCTAATCATTCTTCACTAATTTTTCCATGTGCGTATTCATCCTAATAATATTTCATCGCCCTTATGTATCCTACCATTACCACATGCCTGACACGTGATTCACATGCATACAAGAAGGCACAAGCCTTTAGCAATACCTCCAATCTTGCTAACCTTCACATTTCCTAATCTTAAACATCTGACTCAGACAATGTAACACAATCATCACGCCACCGCCCAACAAGCATATAGTATCACCAGACAGTTCATTAACATTTCCTTATACCTATCAAGCTACATTATCGTAACTCCAATACGTACACTACGTCAAGTCACACCCACAAATGATATTACTAAACACATATATCATTATATAAAATTCAAATGTAAGATGTTTCTGACAACCTACACCTGAGATGCTTAGATAGCCAAATCCTCCTATAATAACGTGTGACTGCGTCGCCAGAGATAGAGGAGACTAGGGAAAACACTCTTCCGTAGACTCGGTACGAGAGACATTACCCTTGAGAGATTATGTCCCTATTCTTTTAAACATCATGTCATCAAGCCAAATAAATCAAGAAAGCCCGAAGAGGATATATGTTTCTCTGCTAAGCCACTTGTGTAGCCCAACCAGTACGGTTGTACCTCTCTGCCACTCTTCTTCTACCCTCGCTCGCCTCCTCACCTCCTCATAGAGTGTCTGTTGGTGTAGTGGGCTAAGGCTCTGTGAAGGTGATCTTACGGGTGGCCGATAGCAGTGGGTTCGAATCCTGCATGCGACTGTCATAAAAATTTTCAGCACATATGTTATTCTTGATCTCCCCCTAATTTCTTCATTTCTAATTCTCCTTTTCTGCATGAGGGGACGGAGAGGAGGGGCCGCAGAATTAATGAAGCGGCCTTGCTGTGGATGTGCTGTGTCTTGCGGCACTGCTTCTGACCCAGGACAGTGGACAAGATGCAGGGATGACCCGTTATCCAGGAGGTGCCAAGATGAGAGGGAGGGAGGAGGGTGGAGGGGAGTGGAATATGTAGGGGATGGAATGGGTGGGAGTGGTTTCTATGCCTTTTTCTTTTTTGCTACCCCCGTGTAAGGGTGAAAAAAGCCTTTGCTATATATATGTATAATTCTATCACGTCTAGTCACTCCTCGGATAATTCTCAGGACTCTCAATTCTGCTACTTGTATATGTTAAGATATTCTTGTTGCCAGTGTCCAAGTTTCTGACCCATAAAGAAGCACTGGTCTTAGTAGTGTTGTAAATATAATGGTTTTGGACTTTGTTGGGATATTTCTATCCTTAAGTATGGGACATAATGCACTGACATTTGTACTGTATTTCATAATTGTATTTTGTATTTCTACGTTTTGCCTGTTTTCTTCATCAAAAAGCTCTCTTTCGTTGTCTTGTTGTTAGTTGCTCTGACATAGAGCAGTATTTCTCGAAACTTGTCAAAACCAAGTGCCAAGGTGATTACTTCAAGCTGCGTAAGTATCTCTGTTCTCCAACACCACCGCAGAGAATTCATAAGTTGTAAATCTAAGAGGTAGGTTGTAGCCAGGCCTTCTTGAAGGAAACCTCAGCCACATTAGTCCACTTCTCATCAGAGTTTATCTTCTCTTTCTCTTCTCTTTTATCTTCTCTTTCTCTTCTCATTATTTATGCTCTTCTACTTGTTCCACTTCTCATCTTCTTTATCATCATCCTCTTCCTTATATTCCTCCTCCTCTCCCTGATCCTCTTCCCTCTTCTCTCTTACCTCTTCCTCTTCTTCCTACATTCAGTCTTCATCCTCTTTTCTTGTTATTTATTTTACATACCCTCCTCTTCCTTATATTCCTCCTCCTCTCCCTGATCCTCTTCCCTCTTCTCTCTTACCTCTTCCTTTTCTTCCTATATTCGGTCTTCATCTTCCTTTCTTGTTCTTTATTTTACATATCCTCTTTTTCCTTGTTCTACTTTATTTTCTGATAATCTTTCTTATACACCTCCTCTTCCTCTTCTTCTTCTTCCTACTCGGTTCCTCCTTTTTGTTCTCCTCTCCTTCCCATTCCTTCTTCTACCTCTCCATACCCTTATTTCTCTTCTTTCTCTTCTACTTTTACTCCATCAATCCATTCTCCATCCCTTCCTCCTACTTCCCACCCCTTCTCCTCCTCCTTCACCATCTCCTTCTCCTTCCTCTCTTTCTTATCCTTCCCCTCCTTCTTCTTCTTATTCTCCTCCCACTCCTCCTCCTCCTTCAGCTCAACCTTTCCTCCTAGCCCTCTTCCTTTTCATTATCTGCTTTCACTTTCTTTTCCTTGTTCTACTCCTTCTTTTTTCCTCCTCAAACCCCTTATATTCTCCCTATTCCTCCTCCTTTTTCATCTTCTCCTTCTTTTCCTCCTCCTCTTAAACATCTTCATCGTCTCCTTCTTTTTTCCTCCTCAAACCCCTTGTATTCTCCCTATTCCTCCTCCATTTCCCTCTTCTCCCTCTTTTCTTCCTCCTCTTAAACATCTTCATCGTCCTTCTCCTTTTTTTCCCTCCTCCTCCTCCTCCTCCTTTTTGCCTCTTCATTCATCTTCCTTTTCGATTCCTCCTCCTCCTCCTCCTTCTTCTTCTCCTTTTTTTCCTCCTCCTCCTTCTTCTTCTTCTCCAGATCTCCCTCTTTTTTTTTTCCTACTTTCCTACTCTTCTTTTCAACATATTCCTCCTTAATTTCCTTCCCTCTCTTTTCCGTTGCAGCTCTTTTTTTATTGCTTCCTACAACTCCTGTTATTCATTCTCCTCATCCTGTTCCTACTTCTGACCTGCTGCTTCTCTCTTTCCAGTCCTTCTTCCTTCTTTATCTTCCTTAATCATTCTTTCCTCAAATTTTGCCCTTTTTCTTTTCCTCTATTTATCTTTCAACCCATGTTTTTATTCATCCTCCTCCTTTCATTTTGTTCTTCTTCCAGTCTTCAGGTTCCAGTCTTCAGGTTCCAGTCTTCAGGTTCCAGTCTTCAGGTTCCAGTCTTCAGGTTCCAGTCTTCAGGTTCCATTCTTCAGGTTCTAGTCTTCAGGTTCCAGTCTTCAGGTTCCAGTCTTCAGGTTCCAGTCTTCAGGTTCCAGTCTTCAGGTTCCATTCTTCAGGTTCTAGTCTTCAGGATCCAGTCTTCAGGTTCTAGTCTTCAGGTTCCAGTCTTCAGGTTCTAGTTTTCAGGTTCCAGTCTTCAGGTTTCAGTCTTCAGGTTCCAGTCTTCAGGTTCCAGTCTTCAGGTTCCAGTCTTCAGGTTCCAGTCTTCAGGTTCCAGTCTTCAGGTTCCAGTCTTCAGGTTCCAGTCTTCAGGTTCCAGTCTTCAGGTTCTAGTCTTCAGGTTCCAGTCTTCAGGTTCCAGTCTTCAGGTTCCAGTCTTCAGGTTCCAGTCTTCAGGTTCTAGTCTTCAGGTTCCAGTCTTCAGGTTCCAGTCTTCAGGTTCTAGTCTTCAGGTTCCAGTCTTCAGGTTCCAGTCTTCAGGTTCCAGTCTTCAGTTTCCAGTCTTCAGGTTCCAGTCTTCAGGTTCCAGTCTTCAGTTTCCAGTCTTCAGTTTCCAGTCTTCAGTTTCCAGTCTTCAGATTCCAGTCTTCAGGTTCCAGTCTTCAGGTTACTTCTATTAATCTTCCAACATCTTCACTTCTTCCTCACATTCCTTTCGATTCGCCATCCTTTTCAGCATCTCAACATCTTATCTTCATTGTTCTCCTCCCTCCCGTACATTCCTGCTCGCAGCCCACAACCTCCTAATTTGACCCCTTTGCATTCATCACCGGTCGTATAATGCACAAAATAATAAAAATTCTTCAAAGTCCCCATCCCCTTGGCCCTCAGCAAGCTCCTTTACTACCTGGCCTCTTTAGTTTTGAATTCCCGAGGCCCTCACACGCCGGGCATTCTCAACCACTTATTTTTCTTTTCTTCTCCTGTCGTCTCCACAATACCCTAATTTCATTAATATACCTTCTTCCTACTGCAACATATACGCTTGCAAATATGTAAGAATAATGAAAACGCGGTTTTATAGACTTCAGGATCTGCAATATGTTTCTGAAATATGCATTATTGATGATTGATAAATGGCTCTTCAAAGACATCAACTAAAAATTCGTCACCCCGAAGTAGTCAAAAGAAAAAAGTCTTTTGGGACTTCTATACATCTCTCCATAGAGAAACATTGAACTGTTGTCTACAGTGTATTAGTGCGGGCCTGTATACATGTCATCAGCTGACATATCTGATATTTTCCTCGATTTAAATTATCTGACAAAATATATTAACTTTTTCAAGAACAATTTTCCTATAGGTTTTGGGAATGACAGTTTTATGTCTAATTTACCACAGTTGGTTGGCAGGAACAGCTGTTGGTGCACTTACTTATTAGGTATTTTCTTTCTTTCTTTTTTAATATAACCACACCTGTGTTTGAGATGAGGTGTCTGAGAAGTATGATGGGGGTTACTAGGCTAGATAGAGTGAGAAATAAGGAGGTGAGGAGAAGAACGGGGGTGGAAAGGGAGTTGGGAGATAGGGTTGATGAAAGAATATTAGGATGGTTTGGACACATGGAAAGAATGAGTGAAGAAAGACTAGTAAAAGAGGTATGGAAGGCAGATGTGGAGGGAATGAACATGAGGGGACGTCCTAGGATGAGGTGGATGGATGGGGTGAAGGGGTCTTTGGGGAAGAGGGGAATGTCTGTTGAGGAAGGACGGGAGAGGACAGAAGACAGGGGTGAATGGAGAATGGTTGTATATGGATGATGTTGTGATGCATGAGGTGGAATGGGCGGGGGGATGGGGGGTGAGGTAGTATGTGTGAGCAAAATTTGACGCAGCCCGAAGGGATTTCTCCCCGTCTTCTCCTTTTCTGCATGGGGGGACGGAGAGGGGGGTCTTCCATTTAATGAAGCGGCCTTGCTGTGGATGTGCTGTGTCTTGCGACACTGCTTCTGACCCAGGGCAGTGGACAAGGTGCAGGGATGACCCGTCACCCAGGAGGTGCTAAGATGAGAGGGAGTGTGGAGGGGTGTGGAGTGTATTCAGGAATGGAATGGGTGGGAATGATTTTATGCCTTTTCCTTTTTGGCTACCTGCCTTGCAAAGGGAAAAAAGCCTTGGTATATGTATGTATCTACACCTGGAAAATATTGACTTCAACTAGCTTGCTGTATTTCTAAAAGTTTGGTTAAGAGAAGGCTCTTCCTTAAATACTTCGAGTCATCTCAGAGGAGAGGTAGCAAAGAAAGATTATTAGGAGCAGCTGGCTCATGGGAAAAAGTACTGCAGATCATAAGATTCTTCGTTTTCTTTCTGATATTTAGATTGTGACTTTGTAACAGTGTAGGTAGAAGAACTTTCAGGTTCTTCAAAGGAAAGACTAAGACGATCTTTGGGTATACCGTAACTGCGATGTCATTAACAAAGAGTGAATGAATGCCTTCACCGAGTAAGACACAATCATAAGAACATAAGAACATAAGAATGAAGGAGACTGCAAGAGACCATAAGGCCTACACTAGGCAGCTCCGTATCCACCACCACCTGTCATCCCCATCCATAAAGTTGTCTAATCGTTTCTTAAAACAACTGATAGTTTTAGGTTCCAGTCTTCAGGTTCCAGTCTTCAGGTTCCAGTCTTCAGGTTCCAGTCTTCAGGTTCCAGTATTCAGGTTCCAGTCTCCAGGTTCCAGTATTCAGGTTCCAGTCTTCAGGTTCCAGTCTTCAGGTTCCAGTCTTCAGGTTCCAGTCTTCAGGTTCCAGTCTTCAGGTTCCAGTCTTCAGGTTCCAGTCTTCAGGTTCCAGTCTTCAGGTTCCAGTCTTCAGGTTCCAGTCTTCAGGTTCCAGTCTTCAGGTTCCAGTCTTCAGGTTCCAGTCTTCAGGTTCCAGTCTTTAGGTTCCAGTCTTCAGGTTCCAGTATTCAGGTTCCAGTCTTCAGGTTACAGTCTCCAGGTTCCAGTCTTCAGGTTCCAGTCTTCAGGTTCCAGTCTTTCAACCAATTCAGACAACATTGACCTGGTCAAAAGTAACCAAAGAACACTTGAATGGCTGTCTGTATGGCGTGATAAGCTATGATGATGATGAGCGCTTACTACATGGTTACTTAGTTTATTCCATAGTTTATCAAGACTAGGTGAACTGGAATCTTTATTGAATCTGATGCGAAAAACAGAAAATCATACACAGGGCACAGATCTCATTCCTTGAGTAATAAGAGAAGGGTTGGTATAGAAAACGGATGGGTCAAGCCGGAAGTGCATTAGCTACTAGCAGAATTTACTTAGTGGATGTGTATCTAAAAATAGTTCATGCAGTGTCCCTTGGTGATCGAACAACGAATTTTTGTGATATGAAAGATAAAAAACAAAGGTCAGGTTTGAGTGTGCAATTAAGAATGTCCACATCGTTTGTCAGTTTTGGGGCATTATGAGATATGTTCGTGTTGTATTACTGTTAAGTATTAATTTGTTGCATTGATGTATCCTGTTTTGTACCACTTGATGTTCATCTGACGTGTTAATTTGTACAAGTAATGAAACACGAAAATAGCTGAAAGGGATTCAATCACTCGCTAACCCTACTGACGTAATCTTTCTCTATCAGTCTTATGTCTAAATCATTGTTTCTTAAATTTTCAAGCTCTGAGAACCCTTCCATTCACTTGATAATCTTGTGACCTCATGGTATGGACTGAGTACATAAGAACATAAGAATGAAGGAGACTGCAAGAGACCATAAGGCCTACACTAGGCAGCTCCGTATCTATCACCACCTGTCATCCCCATCCATAAAGTTGTCTAATCGTTTCTTAAAACGAGTGTGTAAGCATCCGCCCATGGGACAACCATCTTGCTTCTGCATCTACGTCTTCACAGAGTGCAATTCACAATTCAAAATTCACTTGTGGTCCTTGTCTTAACAAAGTTTACAATTTCCACATCAGGTCTTTTGCAGCGAGTATTTTCTGTACAAAAAAAAAAAAAAAAAAATGTTGCTATGACATGGGGACCAACCTCTTTTATTCTAGTTACGAATCCTTTGTGTCTGCAAATCATAGCCAGCAGTGCATACGTTGATGCAATTAGTCCACCTAATTCCACTAACCTTCAGAAAATTATCTAGAGTTTGAAACACTACCGTTCCTTAACATATCATTTTGATCTCTTTACAGAAAAAAAAAAAAATCCTTTTGTATGTCATTCATCCACATGTTGATTTATCCAACTGGAAGGCAAGGTCATTCTCACGGTTACGTGCAGTAAATTGTTTCAGTATGACTTAAGGCATTGTCAGTATGCGGCGTTTCACATTGTTATTTTATATTTTATTTTTTCAAGCCTTACCTTTTCATCCCCTAATATTTTTCTGAAAATTTCAATTGCACATAACAATCTTCCCCAGTTGTATGAGGCATTTTCTGATCGCAAATTTTCTGAGCCTCAACATATAATATCTTATCTGTAGTAGCATACATACATACATATACCAAAAGCTTTTTCCCCCTTACACGAGGGGTAGCCAAAAAGAAAAAGGCATAGAAACCACTCTCACCCATTCCATTCCCTACATATTCCACTCCCCTCCACCCTCCTCCCTCCCTCTTATCTTGGCACCTCCTGGATGATGGGTCATCCCTGTATCCTGTCCACTGCCCTGGGTCAGAAGCAGTGTCGCAAGACACAGCACATCACATTTGTAGTAGCAGTTGCTTTTAACAGAACTGGTGCACTATGTTTTTTCTTTTTTTTTGTGTTCAAAAAATACTCCTGACTTATTTTTATATTGACTACGTTTTGTCTGTAAATGTCTAATTAGACAGTAATCTACAGCAAAGAAAGTACTGTGGCTGGGTAACACCTTCATTTGTTGGACTTAGTACAAAGTCAAAGTTAACGCAGTTGTCATATTTCCTATTTCTTAAGTCTGAGATATAACCAGTATTAATTTTTCTCTTCCTTTCAAAGGCTGTCGTATATGCTATTGTTTTCAGCCCATAACATGACCTGAGGTAATACTTCTCTTTTTCTCAACAACTGTGATTTCCGAGTCATCGTTTAGAGGTTTTAGTTCACCACTCTGATGGTTTGGCAGATGTTTTCTTGGATGAGGTTGGTCTAATAACATATCTGTCCATTTTCTTCACAAACAGGAAAAGCAGTTTACAAAAGAAGGAAAAAAAAATCAAGAAGACCTACGCATTGAAAAGTGTCAGGATTATAGAGGGGTCAAATAGGAAATAGATAAGACAAAATAAACATAACGTAAAAATTGGAAATAGGTATGTTATAACACATATGTAAAAGTCCACTATAAACCCACTATCGGAGAAAAAATGACGGAAGTACAAGGAAACTGTATATTTCGACTACTATCTGTATTCCTCTTCAGCAGAAAGAGGACTACAGATAGTAGTCGAAATATACAGTTTCCTTGTACTTCCGTCATTTTTTCTCCGATAGTGGGTTTATAGTGAACATAACGTAAAAAAATAATTCCATAAGACATTCACACTACGTGTTCAGTCAGCATCCTGGTAAACAAATGATAAAGCATGCTACAAGTATTGACTAAATATCAAGCAAACGATAACCAACGTGTAGCACTGAACACGACACAACACCAACTAGTACGCGACACTAAACTACCATCTCTTCACTCTAGACTCCTCTGGCCACAGGTTCATACACATACGCTCACACAAACAATTCACGAGACACAACATACGCGCATACAAACACCACGTGCTGCAATACAGCGCTGTTTACACATCAACACGCGAACATAAAAACACTGCAGGCGATACAGCACGCGGGCGCACAAATTACACAAACAACATAACGCTACTGCAAACACATTAGCAAACGGACATAAAGACATATACACATAAGAACCACGAGTTGGACAAGCATCCTGCAGACGTTTACCTCATCCTACGGAGCCCTTGGTAGGTTTCTGCGGATCCCTGGTTAAGAAATACTGGCTTAGAGCAAAGTAACAAAAAAGGCCGCCTTGCAGTCAGTTGTTGTTCTAACGTGGAAACAACAACCTGTTATTACGTTCTAAAATGTTGGTTATCTCGTCGCTCATCCATTTGAGAGCCCAATGACAGCAATAAAAGGCGAGTAGTTTTGTTAACAAATTTCGCATATAGAACATAAGCAATAACTTCACACTCCACAGAGATTTACATGGATTACGTGCTACCGCTGCTATACTTGAAAGGCCTTAATTTGTATCTCGTTCATTAACTGATGTTGGTGTTATTCTCTTGCCACTTTATGCACTTATTCATTATTTTATCTGTTAGTATTGTTTTCGCAGTATACTTGGGTTTTGACATTATCTAATATGATTGAATCCTTCATCGCTATGTCTCTGAATAACGTGAAATGTTTGTAATTGCAATGTAGTTTACTCTAGGCTAAGCTAACCTTAATTCAGTTATGCTAAGCTGCGACACAATAAAGAGAAAAGAGCCAGCAGTTCACATTCTATTGCACCACCTGAGATCAAACGCAGCGACGCTGATTATATAGATGGAACTAAGCATGCCTTTGGGTGTTCTGAGATTGTTCTTAATACTGGGATGCTTGAAAGGAAAAAGGTAAGAATCTTTTACACCATATCCAGACAACATGTGTATTTTCAATCAACTATATTTTCTATCAGAGATCACTGGTATTCAAAAAGTCTCAGTTGAGTCAGGAAAAAAATAAATCAGGTATGAAAGGCTGAAGCAAAAGTGTTGGTATTCCATTTAAAAGGAGCCTTAGCATCGAATTATATTTTACAGAGTTAAGTCAAACTTACCCACAGGAAGTGGAACTATGTGCAAGTTGCACAATACTTTATCAGTTAAAGTTATCTTATCAGGTAAAAAGGTATGAAATATAAAGATATAAAGTTATAAAAGTATAGATTTATCAGGTAAAGCTTTAGTTCCGAGTATAATTAAGACTTGAATTGCTTTAGATATGATTTTCCCCGAATTTTTTATTAGTCTTTGTTTCACAAGCTAGATCACACTTATCGAAATGTTGCATTCGTTGTACCCAAAAATATATGTAAGTTAAGGTGGAATGATTTCAATGTTCTCAAGTGAAAATCAACATGATTCTAACACTAAACCACTGGTTTTTATTATCCTGCACTTTTCAATATCATAATATATTTCAATTACCAAAATAGACAAGTGAGTATGTTTAACTTTAGAAATAATCTCTGCCTTGTCAGGGATCGTACAATTATCTTTAATTACTATTTAATCTCTCTTAAGAGAACTTTAGTTCAGTGTTACATAGTCCTGTTTTGGTCCCCAGCCAACCTGACAGCATGGCTTATTTTCATATTCTCTAATACCTCATGCAGCGCCATATCACTCCTCGACCTCGGGCGCTCTTCAGTACACTCCTCGACAGCTTGCAGAGTTTCGAGTTTGAAGGCATCTCACAGTTCTTTACTTACCTCAACGGTGTGAATCACTTCATATCTGTCTGATACAACTACAGCATATTCCTGGCCATACGCATCATCCTTGAGCTTCTGAAGACAAAATCCAGGATTGTTGCAATCACAAGTCTATAATAGGTTAAAAAAGATACATACCAACGGCTTTTTCCCCCACACAGAGCTTAAAGAATGTTATTAGATAGTCACTGGTTAACTATAGAATCAAACTTAACATACAACATTTACGTTTCTTCAAGGTCATATGCCTTGATAAAAGCAAATACTGCGATAAGAGAGATGAGACTCGAAGTGTACTCCAACTTAATCAGTCTCTCATTAACCGGAGTAGCCTCTATAATGTCATGTTGTTGTAGACTAGATATATCGACCAATACTCCCTTGAGTCGATCCGTATCGCTGCAGCCTGACCAATAGATGTAACTCTTACCATCGAACGCATCACTGTCTTGTGTTCTCACCTCAGAGAACGACATTATATTTATTCTAAGTCTTCTGAGCTCCACCGATGTAAAGGGTTTTCATAAACATATATAAGATCAGTGTGACAGCTCGAATAAAGGTAAAATTGCACTCCAGTAGGGAAAAGATTAAACCAA
>NC_134780.1:2269827-2274827 GCF_046742065.1 Oratosquilla oratoria | reverse complement strand
GGGCTTGCGAGGAGGTTTCTAACTAGAATCCTAAGATTTGGGTCATTAAGTGTGCGTGGTTGTGGTACAGATGAGAGAAATAGTGAAACCATAGTTGATAGGAAGAAATTATTTTGAGTTTTGGAGTGTGGTGGAGAGAGAGCCGGGAGTGAGACGTGGAAAAGGGAGGGGTGAAGTAGCTAAGCTAGTAAACGATGAGATAGGAAATTGAGTTGTGGTGTGGAAAAATTTACCTTCAAGGTTAGTGTCGGTGTAGATGTAATTGGAATAGATGTGAGTTTTGAAAGCGCATATGAACCTAGTAGTAAGAAGAATGAAGAGAAAAGGGAGGTTTTTTGGATCGATCTTAATGAGTGCTTAGATCATTTTAGGAGGAATGTTAATGTTTATGTGATGGGAAGTCTCAATCCTAGAGCAAGGAATGAACAAATAGACTAAGTGGTTATGGAGTTTTGGAGGGTCAGGGAAAATTATATTGAAGAGTTGATGTTGGAGATGTGTTTAGAAGTAGAGTTGATAAGAGTAAACAGTGTTTAAGATAAGAGTCAAGCATAGGTATGCATGGGAAAAAGTGGTGGATGGAATGGTGGGTGGTAAGGCATGTACTATGAAGTGGTATTCAAACAAGGGATAGGGAGATTTCTGAATGCTCATAGTCTTAGGGGAGAAAGTGGGGGAGTGTCAGATAATTCTTAGTAGAAGGAAAATTTAGAGGGACGGATAAGTGGAGGGAGAGGAAAAAGACGGAATGGTGGTTGGTAAGGCATTAATGTACTATGTAGTGGTATTCAAACAAGGGATGGGAAGATTTCTGAATGTTCATAGTCTTAGGGGAGAAAGTGGGGGAGTGTCAGATAATTTTTAGTAGAAGGAAAATTTAGAGGGACGGATAAGTGGATGGAGAGGAAAAAGACGGAATGGTGGTTGGTAAGGCATTAATGTACTATGTAGTGGTATTCAAACAAGGGATGGGAAGATTTCTGAATGTTCATAGTCTTAGGGGAGAAAGTGGGGGAGTGTCAGATAATTTTTAGTAGAAGGAAAATTTAGAGGGACGGGTAAGTGGAGGGAGAGGAAAAAACGGAAGGTAGAGATGTGTCTGAAGTAAATAATTTAGATGGAAAGGAACGCCTGAAGAAGCTGAGAGAAATGTGTGAGGTGGCGAATGATAGAGTAGAGATGGGAATATATATATATTATTTTTCTTATAAGGAGTAAGTGACAAGGTGCGCAAATATTGTATGTGGAGAGAGGAGGATGAGAAGGATTGGACGGAAGGGTAGCGAGAGGTGGAATGCTGAGGTGAATATTGTAGTAGAAGAGAAGCAAGCATATGTCTATTGGTTAAAAAGTAGAGGAAACATGTGAGACATTTAGAAAAAAGAGAGAAGTAAGGCGTAAAGTAAGGGAGGCAAAGAGTAGAGCTGATGTGAAATTGGAAAGGAGTATGAAAACATACTTTAGAAAAATGGGATGGGAACTAAGAGAGTGAGGGGGATGACTCAAGTAGAAAGGAAAAGGGAAAATGTGTATATGGATAGATCTTGATAGAAATGAAGGCGGTAAAGGTGAGGATGTAAGGATTGTTTGAGAGAGTTGTTGAATTTAGAAGATTAGAGAGGGATTGATTGTGACAGCAGGAGGAACTGAGAAAATAATTCCTGAGAAAATAATTCTGGTAGGAGAGAAGAAAGGTAAGATATATAAAGGGAAAAAATGAGGTAACAGGAGCTTTGAAAATGGTGAGAGCTGGTAAAGCACCTGGTTTGGATGGTTATCGTATGAATTCCCTGAAAAAGGGAGTTACGGTATATAGTGTCTTAAGGGGGGGAATGTGTTGAAGGATTGGAGTGCCAGTATTCTTTTGCTTTTCAAAAAATAGGGTGACAGATTCGAATGTAGTAGTTTCATATATATCTGTTAACCGTAGTTAGAAGGGGTTATGGGAGAGTTTTAATTGAGAGGACTCGGAGATGGACAGATGTAATTGGTGAGGAACAGTGTGTAGTTAGGGAAGGTAGAGCCTGCGACCCCCTTCTCCCTCTCCACTCCTTACCATCATGAACGTCACTTCACTTAAAACCACAAAGCTGCAAGTAAAATAAGACACAGATCACCAAAGTTCCCTGAAGGGCAAAGCTTCCGTACCAGATTATAGTGAATGTATTTTGAATAATATTTACTAACCAGCAACAGTCGAGCAATCCGTAGTGTAAGGAAGCACACAGATTTGTAACTCTTTATCATGCACACTTCCTTGGCCATTATATCATTAGCCTCGCGTTCTAGTCGCGCGTTATGTCACATCAGCCTTGACTCCCGGATAGCTTTACACGTGACGTGACATGGTGACATGTTACCTTCATCCACACTCAACACGCTTCTTCCATCACCAAAGGCCCACTTTCAACATGCTATTCCACTCTATCTCATCACACGGCAAGTTAGAGCAATCTAAATCTAAATTACCATATACACTGAGAGGCGACCTACCGCACACGCACATACCCCCGACCCCCCTTTCTCCCTCTCCACTCCTTACCATCATGAACGTCACTTACGGCCACACGCCGGATGAACACGCGCCTCACAAGGAAACCCGCTCTGAAGCGTGTTACACGCTGGGAAGCCTCACGAAGGAGGAGGGGAAGGGGAGGGGGGTGGGGGATGCGTCTCCGTCGCAGAGGACCGAAGTCTCTTGGGGAGTCTTCGGCAAATGGAACATTTCATGGACCAGGCACCGGCCGTAGGAGCCCCTGGTAGTGGATGCGGAGTGTGTATGGGTGTTGGAGAGGAGGTTAAGTAGGTGAAGAAGAGGAAAAATAAGAAGCAGAAGGAGGAGGAAGAGGTGGAAAAGGCGCAGGAGGAGGGTGAGTAGGAGGAGGAGGAGGAGGAGGAGGAGGAGAAGCAGGAAGAGAAAGAAGAAAAGAAGCAAGAGGAAAATGAGCAGGAGAAATGGAAAGAGAATAAGAAGATGAGGAAGAAGAGGAAGAAGGATGAAAAGGAAGACGAAGGTATGGAGGAGTAGGATAGGAAGGAATTGGAAGAGGGGAGGAAAGAAGAGGATAAGAGAAAGGAGAGAAAAGAAGGAGATGGGAGGAGGAAGAGGAATACAGGGAAGGGGAGTAGAGGGTATGAGATGATAGGAAAGGGAAGAGATAAGAAGGAAGGAAAAGAAAAGAAAGGGAAAAGGGAAATTAAGGAAAATGAGGAAAGGTTTATTTATGTATTCTTTTAGCTATCAGTAGACAGCAACCAGTAGACAGCTATCGGTAGAGGAAGGTAGGGAAGAGTAGGGAAGGGAGAAGACAGAAGAAATAGGATAGTGGAGCAATGTAGAAGAAATAGAAAGAGAAGAGAAAAGAAGGTAAGCGGGTGAGGAGAGGTGAGGAAAGGAGAGGATAAGAGAAGGAAGAGAAAAAGAGGAGATGCGAGTGGGGGGAGGAGGAATATAGGTAAGGGGAATAGAGGTTAGAAGACGGTAAGGAAAGGGAGAGGTATGAAGGAGGGAAAACAAAGGAAAAGGAAAGGGAAGTGAGGAGAGAGGAGGAAAGGTTCATGTATGTATTCTTCTAGCTGTCAGTAGACGATTTTGTTCAACCATAAAACTTTTCAGGATGTTTTATGTCAAGTATGCAGAAATTAGCAACGAGGAAAGCTGAGAAATGTCATCATAATATGGATAGATATTTCTTGTGTTATTGCTCGATAAATCATCTGTTTGATTCCATATAACGGGTAAAGGTTTTCAGAAGCCTATATATGACATTAGCTTATGAGAGTACTGTACATTACTAGTCCCAATCATGTCCATAAAGATGAAAATATGTATGTGGAACATATACATACATACATAAAGGCTTTTTCCCCCTTACAAGGGAAGTAGCCAAAAAGGAAAAGGCATAAAATCATTCCCACCCATTCCATTCCTGAATACACTCCACACCCCTCCACCCTCCCTCTTATCTTAGCACCTCCTGGATGACGGGTCATCCCTGCACCTTGTCCACTGCCCTGGGTCACAAGCAGTGTCGCAAGACACAGCACATCCACAGCAAGGCCGCTTCATTAAATCGGCGACCCCCCTCTCCGTCCCCCTATTTCATAAAAGGAGAAGACGGGGAGAAATCCCTTCGGGCTGCGTCAAATTTTGCTCATACATACTACCGCACCCCCCCATCCCCCCGCCCATTCCCCCTCATACATCTCAACATCTTCCATATACAACATTTCTCCATTCTGTCCTGTCTTCTGTCCTCTCCCGTCCTTCCTCAACAGACATTACCCTCTTCCCCAAAGCCCCCTTCACCCCATCCATCCACCTCATCCTAGGACGTCCCTTCATGTTCACTCCCTCCACATCTGCCTTCCATACCTCTTTTACTAGTCTTTCTTCACTCATTCTTTCCATGTGTCCAAACCATCCTAATATTCTTTCATCAACCCTATCTCCCAACCCCTTTCCAACCCCGTTCTTCTCCTCACTTCCTCATTTCTCACTTATCTAGCCTAGTAACCCCCATCATACTTCTCAGACACCTCATCTCAAACACATTCAAACTCCTTCTCTCTTCCTCTCTTATGTTCCACGTTTCTGCCCCATACAGTGCTGTTGGCACAATCACTCCTTCATACAGTCTCCTCTTAGCATCCATTCCCAAATGTCTATTCCTCATTATACTCTTCAATCCACCAAGGCATTTACTCGCTTCTCTCAATCTACATTCTACCTCCACCTTCACTCCACCTTTTCCTGCCACATTTGCACCCAAGTATCTAAAACTATCCACTTCCTCCAGTCGCTCTCCCTTAATGCTCACTTCCAGTCTACTGCCACTTTCACCCCTTGTGCATCTCATCACCTTACTTTTACCCACATTTATCTTTAGCTTTCTTCTATCACATACTCTCCCAAACTCTGTCACCAACTTCCTCAGTCCCTCCTCCGATCCTGCCACAAGCGCAGTGTCGTCAGCAAACAACAGCTGGCTCACCTCCCA
>NC_134780.1:2257327-2262327 GCF_046742065.1 Oratosquilla oratoria | reverse complement strand
CTAGAGGGGTTTGGTGGAGGAGGGGGGAAAGGAAGGAGGTGGGTGTTGCGAGAGGAATAACAGAAATCTTGTTATATTGTATGATGATTATTGGAGGTCTTTCCCTTATGTGGATGGCTTCTACCATTTTTAGCTCCTTTATTTTGTTACATTGTGCGAATATATTAGTGTTATTCACAATAGTCTCCCTATCAATTACAGCTTGGTGATATTGAAGGTGGTGTTGTTAAATTGCTCCTTGTTGTAAATGTAAGGACTACCGTCTACTTAGTTGGCACGTCGTGAACCAAATGTATGTAGAATTACGGGGTGCGTAGTCCCCAGAAGTATAACGGTATTCATATATAACTTTGGTTCTTGATAATGTGCCGCCATTACCCAACAGATTGTTCTTCATGACCAGGGAACAGGTACGGGGGTTGTCGTAGAATATGTTTATTCTTGATCTATCATAATCACGTATTGGATTATAATTTCTATGTATGATTTCTTTTATCTGTTTCTCATCTTCTCGGCAAGAGCTACAAAATATATTCTGATAGAATACAATGACGGTCTTAGCTTGGTCCGACGTTCTCGCAACAACCTTGCATTCCAGTAAGTCCTTAGTTACACTGTCAAAGACTTAATTGAAGTAACTATTATTCATAAGTATTTGGCGTAGATAAATAAGCTCTAAAGCATTTGCCAGGAGGAACAAATAGAAATTGCCCGCCGGATATATGCCCTATTGACGCCTTTCTTATAATTAAGAGAACATTCAACAAGACCATTCATGCATTTATATATATAAATATATATATGTATATATATATATATATATATATATATATATATGTATATATAATATATATATATATTTGTACATACATATACTTTTTCTCTATATAGAGGAGTTTATCAATTTAAGTACAGGTTACATACATTCTCAATATGAGCAGTAGTTGGTTTCTGTACGAATACTCATTTGCTTTATATATTCATATATATATGTGTGTTTGAACGTTTTTTTTTAAGAAGCGACAGAAGGAAAATGAAACTTTATAACGAGAAAGAAATATCTTGTGGACCAGGATACAAAAATGACAAAGGAAAAGGGAGGCTGTGTGCCCAGAAACGCTGGACAAAGGATAATTGGAGAAAGGAGACCGAAGAGAGCAGGATGAGGGGAAACATGAAAGAAGGGAAGAGAAAGAGAGAGAGAATGAAAGAGAGAGAGAGAGAGAGAGAGAGAGAGAGAGAGAGAGAGAGAGAGAGAGAGAGAGAGAGAGAGAGAGAGAGAGAGAGAGAGAGAGAGAGAGAGAGAGAGAGAGAGAGAGAGAGAGAGAGAGAGAGAGAGAGAGAGAGAGAGAGAGAGAGAGAGAAGAAAAGAAAGAGAGAGAGAAACAGACCGATAGGAAGACAGACAGACAGACAAACAGAAAGATAGACAGACAAACAGGAAGACAGACAGACAGATATTGACACACAGAGAGCCAGCCAGCCAGCCAGCCAGCCGGGCAGACAGCCAGCCGGACAGACAGACAGACTGGCAGACAGGCGGACAGACAGACAGACAGACAGACAGACAGACAGACAGACAGACAGACAGACAGACAGACAGACAGACAGACAGACAGACAGACAGACAGACAGACAGACAGACAGACAGACAGACAGACAGACAGACAGACAGACAGACAGACAGACAGACAGACAGACAGACAGACAGACAGACAGACAGACAGACAAGCTGGTAGACAGACAGACATATATACATACAGACACTCAGATAGGGAGCCAGATAGGTTTATGGACAGGCTGACAGACAGAGACAAACAGACAGAAAGAGAGAATGGAAGCGAGGGGAGAGAATGATCACGGGAGCGGGGAGAGAGAGAAAGAGATACGTAGACTGAGAGAGAAAGTAAAGGAGAAGTTGAACAATGGTTTATGGAAATGCATTGAAAAGGAGAACAGAAGGAATTTATCAATATATAAAGGAGGAACGTCAACGTGGAGGTAGCCCAAGACATGGAAATGAAGACAAACAGATTATGGGTGATATTTGTGAGATGAATGAAATTAATTTGTAGTAGCCAGAATAAAAATAGTAATATATTGTGGCAGTAACAAGGTGAACTGAGTTTTCCTCAAATGGATAAAATCACGTGGTATCATTCAGAATGATCATGTAAATAGACTGTTGCAATGAAAAAGCTATTCGAGACAGTTTCCTCTAATATAGAAAATGAGTATCCTTCAGGAAAATAAAATCATATTATGGTGAACAGAATATAAATTCAATGTAGCATGGGAAGAACAAAAACAATGTCATGAGGAATTTTAATAACAGGATGAAAAGGAGAAAAGATTATTATAAAGAATAATAGAAAAAAGAGGGTAACTATCAGATATAAATGGAGAAATATAGAAAAGTCTGAAGGCCAGAGGGATCATAACGATAGAGGGAATTCCCCGTGAGGCCAATTCCAGATAAAGGATAATAAGAATAGATTGTAAAAAGGGAATTATTAAAGAATGGAGAAACAAATCACTGTGAGAAGTTTTTCAAAAAAGTTATAGCAAAAGAAATGGCTTATAAGAAAAATGTGTCTTATATATAAGAGAAAACAATGACAAAGAAAAGAAATAAAGAGGTTGGGTACAATCATAGAAAAATTCATACAGTGACAAAACGTTAGTTGAATTAAGTTATGACATTACCAGAGTGATATCAAAAGTTTATTACCAAACCGAAGAGATTAAGCAAGGTAAATTTGAATAAAAATGTCTTTGAGTGTAATCATAGAAATTCATATAGTGACGAAACGTTAGTTGAATTAAGTTATGACATTACCAGAGTGATATTAAAAGTTTATTACCAAAACCGAAGAGATTAAGCAAGGTAAATTTGAATAAAAATGTCTTTCTTTAAATTCCCTCTTGCAAATAGTCAAATCTACAGACGAAGGAGAATGTCGGGAAAACTTCAAACTACGTTACATGTGATACCCTCAGGGAAATTATCCCCTTTCTTGGACATTCGACTGAGAAATATATTTATCTCGCTTGGACGGAGTCCGGGGACGAGGTATTGTATTATTTTTTGGTCGAGTTTGTTTCTTTGTTAGCAATATTGGGTAAAAATGGTTGTATAAACTGATATGAATCTTTTAGGAAAGGTGGATAATGGTTGATATATTCGTATGATGTAGCTAAGCTATGGTATTTGGATGGTGTCAAAATTAAGGCCACTTTTTTGCCTATAACGTCTTAACTCTTCAATTTACTTCAGGGTAAGACCAGAATTTGCATTATCCCATTTCTCAGTTATAGCTGTGTACACCACAACATTGAAAAATGTATCATTTTGAGGATCAGCAACATACATACCAAGTCTTTTTCCCCCTTACAAGGGAGGTAGCCATAAAGGAAAAGGCATAAAATCATTTCCACCCATTCCATCCCTGAATACACTCCACACCCCTCCACCCTCCCTCTTATCTTAGCACCTCCTGGATGACGGGTCATCCCTGCACCTTGTCCACTGCCCTGGGTCAGAAGCAGTGTCGCAAGACAAAGCACATCCACAGCAAGGCCGCTTCATTAAATCGGCGACCCCCCTCTCCGTCCCCCCCCTGCATAAAAGGAGAAGACGGGGAGAAATCCCTTCGGGCTGCGTCAAATTTTGCTCACACATACTACCTCACCCCCCATCCCCCCGCCCATTCCACCTCATGCATCACAACATAATTTTGAGGATCAGCAACATGAAAGGTTAAAACACAAGGTCACAAGTTTTCAATGTCTTAACTCAAAAAAGGTTACAGATAGAGAGATGTGTACATTAATCAACGTATAGGAAATCATGTATGAGCTTTCACCTTGCATATAGATCTTTGAATATAATTGAGTTTAAAAGTTTGAGATCATGATTGGTTTTAAAGGTCAAATTCAAGCGCAGATATTTAGAGGACTATCATTCGAAATAAGTTTCAGGTTGGTAAATTTTGATTATTAGCAGCATTCACTTAGTTACTTATGGTGAATGCTGTGTAACCGCACTAAAGTAACGTGGTTTGTTGTGTCTAGCATTACTGTACTTGATACTAATGACCCACTGTGATCCTCTTCAGCAGATGCGATTGAAGATCTGCTGAAGAGGATCACAGATAGTGATCGAAACATACGGATCTTTTTACTTCCACTTAATCTTCTCCGAAAGTGGGTCATTAGTATTATTTTACCAATGTGCTACGACATTACTTTGTTGTGATTACTGTACTTGTTTCAGTTTGTCTAGGTCGCAAAGCGACCCCTTTCTCTCCTCAAGTAACTTTTCATTATGTGGTCCGCGGGATATAAATGATTCACAGAGGTCCTCTAGTACAGAGGTTCCCAAACTTGACCATACCAGGGACCCCAAACACGAAGAGTCCCGGCCGAGGACCCCCAACCAAACAAAAGTTATCAATACCATACCAGGATACGCAGTATTACCTAATACATCGTAGTACATTTAATATTTACTTATTACTGCACATCACATAAATAAAAAAAATATGATGATAGAGAAGCAGTGATATATATTTTTTTATTGTAGGCTATATATATTTTTCATCAGTTAAAAAATTACTTTCCTTCATTGTGTTGTGGACCCCCTCGGGCTTTCTTCCGGACCCCCAGTGGTCCGCGGACCCCAGTTTGGGAACCTCTGCTCTAGTATGTCCTCAGATGAAGAAATTTAGTAGATTTTAGACAACTTTGCTAACTACTGAAATAATTCACAGGAAGTTATTATCTCCGTATCATGTAGTAACTTCGGTTGATATTGTGGCTTCTGCTGGGCTTTTTTTCACCGTCTACGTGGTGTTGCCTCGGTAGGGAACGAGTTATAGCCTATCTTCATTAGCCCGTTCCGTACTCAGTGGTACATTTTCTTTCGATTTGGCTGCTAGTAGACTATTTCATTCGTCTCTGTACGCCTCCTTTTTGTACCGAAGATGCTCCAACTTACG
>NC_134780.1:2232327-2252327 GCF_046742065.1 Oratosquilla oratoria | reverse complement strand
TTCTCTTCTAATCCCTTCTCTTCTCTTTTCTGGTTCTCTTCTCTTCTCTTCTCTTCTCTTCTCTTCTCTTCTCTTCTCTTCTCTTCTCTTCCTTTCTCTTCTCTTCTCTTCTCTTCTCTTCTTTTGTTTTTTCTCCTCTTCTCTTCCCTTCCCTTCTCTTCGCTTCGTGTAAATTTGTAGTTTGTTACCTACATCAGTTGTTGGTAAGTCAAACGAGTTGAAGTTGCCTTCTGTTGAATGTCTCATTCTTCTCTCTTTTAAATCATGGAGCAATCTCCGAGCAAAACTCGGGGGTTGCCAAATTCTATTCACATAGTATAATTTGGCTGTTGCCATTAAACAAAGTAACAATACAATATTTTTCCTATATCTACAATGCACAATGCATAGACTGAGTATGGATTCTCAGTATCCATGCATGGAATATATTTACTATATTTACATAAGTTAGTAGTCATAAAAGGTGTATGTTGCAAGTATGCCGATAAATACATAAAGTGTTGACTAAGTTGACCTGGTAAGTTGGCAATGACGAAGGAGATGTCTGTTATTTTGCCAGGTGTTTGGGCGTAGTCCAAAGCATTTGGCCTTTCTGGTCACTGTCAGATCCGATGATAATGAAGGGTCCTTTGGGAGACAGGTCCGAACACAATGGAGGATCCCTTGAAAGTTGTCTGGAGACGTTGGAGTTCTCTTTTACTCTACATGCGTGCGTGTGTGCGTGTGCACGTTAGATACCTTAAGGATTTAGTCATCCTTTGAATCATCTTTGAGCACCAGATGCTCGGATCAGCTACCACTCACCAACCACAGTGAGTTTAATTCTCAGGGAAGACAAGAAGAATCTCAAGGCCCTTGCAGAACCTTGGCATGAAGATAAATACACATAATGTTGGAACAATGGTGGTATCTGGAAATACTCATGATAAAAATAAAATTTACCTAATTGTATGAGCATGAGGAAGTAGATAGTATATCCGTTCACCTAGGTACAATGTATTCTTATGAAGTTGTCACTCGATTTCGAAGATTGCAGCGGGGGAGGGGGATAGGTTTTGGTGAAGAGGATTGGTGATGGTCCTCTATTGCAAGGATAGTGTGAATTTGCGAAGGAACAGTCTCTATGTCGAGGCCATGGGGGACTTTTTTGATATGAGCTTTGTGCAAGACGGTATCTGTAAGATTGTACTACGTGAGTGCTTTGACATTGTTCTTTGACTCAAGTCTAATCATACGACAGGGACCAGAGAATTTAGGGAAAAGTTTCGAGGTGGGGTGTGGTTGAGGGTGTAAACAATGTAAAAATCAACGGGATTTAATGTATGTTTCGTCCTGAGTTTTCCTGATTTGAACATGCGGGAGGAGTTAGTGGGTCTGTTATGTCTAGAACGCATGTCCATAGCTTTCATTAAGGTAGAAGAGTTTAAGTCCTGGGAAGGGATTTAGGTGGTGCACTGGGAACTCTTTTGTATGCAGGTGGTGGAGCAATTTGTGCTAGCAGCTGGTGCATCTTCGTGTGATGAAGCCGAGTGAATTTGAATGGGGGTAGAACCAACTGATGCTGAATCATGCTCTGCCTGCCCGATCATGTGAGAGGAAGGTGGGCAGAGTATTTTAGGGAGTTGCTAAATGTGAAGGACAATAGGGAGGGAAAGGTAGTTACAGTGGGAAGCACTAAGAAACTGAGTGATGAGGGAGGAAAATGGAAGAGAAATAGGGAAGGATGAAGTGAAAGCAGCTGTTAAGATGATGAGAGCAGGTAAGGCACCTGGTCTGGATGGATGCCATGCAGAATGTCTGAAAAAAGGAGGTACAATTATAGTGAACTGGCTGGTGAGGTTATCTAATGTTTGTTTAAGAGAGGGTAGAGTGCCGGAGGACTGGAGGAGTGCCTGTATTGTTCCGCTTTACAAGGGAAAGGGGGATAGGTGTGAGTGTAGTAGTTTCAGAGGGATCAGCTTGTTGAGTGTAGTTGGGAATGCTTATGGGAGGGTCTTGATTGAGAGGATTAGGAGAGGAACAGAGGGAATAATTGGTGAGGAACAGTGTGGTTTTAGGACAGGTAGGGGTTGTGTAGATCAGATTTTTGTGGTAAGGCAGATATATGAGAAAGCTATAGGAAAAGGTAAGGATGTTTTGTTTTTTTATGGATTTGGAAAAGGCTTATGACAGGGTAGACAGGAAGGCACTGTGGGAGGTATTGCAGATATATGGGGTAGGAGGAAAGCTGTTAAGAGCAGTCAAGAGTTATTACGAGAGTAGTAGAGCTTGTGTGAGGATGAGAAATGGAGAGAGAGAATGGTTTGAGGTAAACGTGGGACCTCGTTAGGGATGTGTTATGTCCCCCTGGCTGTTCAATCTATATATGTGTGTGTGTGTATGTCTCTCTCTCTCTCTCTCTCTCTCTCTCTCTCTCTCTCTCTTTCTGTCTCCCTGTCTGTATGTCTGTCTGTCTGTCTGTCTGTCTGTTTCTCTCTCTCTCTCTCTCTCTCTCTCTCTCTCTCTCTCTCTCTCTCTCTCTATCTATCTATCTATCTATCTATATATCTATCTATCTATCTCTCTTTTCCTCTCATTCTCTCTCTCTCTCTCCCTCTCTTTTTCTGTCTGCCCCCCACCCTCTCTCTCTTTCTCTCTCTCTCTCTCTCTCTCTCTCTCTCTCTCTCTCTCTCTCTCTCTCTCTCTCTCCTTTCCATCTCACTCACTCTCTTTCCCTCTCTACCCACTACATGTAACACGCTTTCAGTGTCATTTCTTGTACGTGCTTTGTCATATTGCATATACAAGTGCTGTATTCCATCCAGAGGTCTCCTCTATCGATCATTGAAATATATTGGACTGCGAGCGTTGTTTGATCCCGCTTCTGTTCCTTTGTGCCCAAGCTTCGCAGTGAACGGAAATGTCAGAACCAGGGGATGTACCAAGAAAATTGTAGCAAATATTACTTTTCTATTCAAGGGACGAAATTGCAGATGTCATAAAAATACAGACCTACAAACACATGTTTATATATATATATATTTACATATATATATACTGTATATATATATACATATATATATATATATATACATATATATATATATATATGTATATATATATATATATGTATATATATATACAGTATATATATGTAAATATATATATATATATATACATATATATATATATATATTGTTATTGTACATTGTCAATGGCAGGGACCGTGGGGTGAAATGTATATCTTCAGCGTTGAGGGTCGACTTCATGACAGTCGACCTACCTCCCAGGGATACATTTTCCGTACGTATGGTGATTTAATCCGTTTCAGTAGGATTGCCTGGCTTGTGCGGAATGCACTTGATGTGTTGGGTGTTGGGATGGTTGTTTTTGGAAATGGATCCTGACTTGGATTAGATACCAGTAGTAAAATGCGACACTATATTCTAAGTTTTTGGCACTTCGTGGGAATAATGCCCTTTTTCGAGACAGAAACGCTACCCGTGTCTCCACAAGGGCTGGCTGAAATGCACAGAAATTCATGGATGATACTGATCAATTGGGAATATTCGTCGAGGAATAGTGAGAGTCACGTCTCCCACATGCCGACGTCATTTCCACTCAATTTTTGCCGAACGAGGACCTATGTAGTCACCGTCCTATTCCAACAAGCTTTTGTAAGAATTGGTCGATTTTCCCCAGGCATGAGGTCTTTGGGCGTTCCCTTTGTTTCTATCGAATGTTATATCTTGCGGAGATCACTCGGAGTGAGAGAAACATCAGAGAAGCGTGACATTATGTCCATAGAGCCGGAGGTGTCGTTCACAAATTATGCTTGTCAAAGGATTACAAAGGATTACAAAGGCAGAGCATGCTGACAGGAGACCTTTTGTCACAGGTTTAACTGAACTTGATGGATCATTCGCCGCTCTGATAAAATCATTCTACCGATACACCATTACTCTCCGAGGGAGCAATTGCAAAAGTTTACTTGATTTATTTGAATCTTCAAGAAAATCAAGACTAATTACAATAATGGTCTGGAAAATAGCTAATGAAATCTAATCCAAGTAGAGGTATGAACAGCGTTAAATGTAACTGCGCACTATTTAGATTTTTTGAACCACAATGGAGTATGTAAAGGATCTTAGTATAATTATCAGTAAAAGAAAATCATATAAGCATTGCATTTTTGCAGCAAAGAAAGCAAATAAGATCCTATGAGTGATATCACGATTTTTCAAATTCAAAAGTTCAATTGTCATCAACAGGTTATATAGAATATTCGTCTGTTCATATAGAGAATATGCTATTCCCATAAATTGACTGAAACTCGTTCCAAACACTGATATATTGGAGAGGATCAGCGGTGATTCAAAAAGCCGATACCGTATACTATATAAAAAACTTGTAAAAAATTTGAACTTGTTCTCTCCATAGAACACACAACAAAGGTACTTGATATGATTCTTCGAGATTTTAAACAAAACTGTTAACACCAGAATTTAAAATATTTCTACACTAAATCATAATCAGATGGGAAATAATGGCTTTCTGGTGAATGTATGTAGTTTTAACTTAGAACTAGGTAGAAAATTTTTTGTCAACCATTTAACCATAAACGTAATTTCTTGAGGAGGTTATGGAATGCAATGCTACTTGAAATTTCAAAACTGATTTGATGAGATACCCAAACAATATGTTGTAATGTCTATCAATCTATTATTTTCTTTATCTTTTTTTATTGCATGTTTGTATATTTGTTTACTTTTTTTTATAATTTCTTTATGAACCAAAATATCTCCTGTCGACGTACTTTATCATTGTATCCCAGTGTGAGACAGCGTTTTTGGTCCTTAAAGAATGGGTTAGTGGAATGTGTTTGTGGTTGGGGGAAGATTTTAGCGCAGCAAATTTTAAAGTGAAAAATATGCGTAAAGACAAATACAATAATAAATAGATTGCTCGGAATAAGATAACCCATTCGATACCAGTGAGATGAAATGATAATAGAAGATCTTGGTGACACAAAAAAAAAAAAAAAAAAAAAAAAACTCATCAAATATGAAAGGAATTGCTTAAGAAAAGCTATATCTTCTTCGCTACTGAGGGAGTGCCGAAGAGAGAAATTAAATAGCCTTGTGACCGCGACAATAAGAATAAAAGAGTTAGGGCTCTATAGTAAAATCATAATGTATTTTAAAAATACTACATATTCATATGATTGCAAATGAGCATGAACTTGATACTGAAGTAGAAACTTCTCTGAGCATCCTTTATAGGTCGCACTTTGACAGAATGACTCGTGTCTATAGTACCCTCTCAGTAGAGATGTCATTATAGTCCACCTCTTGTGTCTGGAGGCTTTATTTCACTTATTTTGGTTGTCCCCAAGTCCTTTGGTTCATCTCCATCAGTCCTCACAGTAGCAAAAGGGATAAGACTAAAATTACAAAATACTGAATTGAAATAATATATATTTAGGATTACAAAAGAAGGGCAGTGGACAGGGTGCAGGGATGACCCGTCATCCAGGAGGTGCTCAGATAAGAGGGAGGGTGGAGGGGTGTGGAGTGTATTCAGGGATGGAATGGGTGGAAATGATTTTATGCCTTTCCCTTTTTGGCTACCTCCCTTGTAAGGGGGAAAAAGCCTTGGTATATGTATGTATGTATGTATGTACAAAAGAATTAGATGTAGGTACATTCACAGGAGTACGTAACTAAACAAAATACTTGAATTGAAGATGAAGGTTCGTGAATTCCATCACTGCATACTATCATTTGACGCGAGTCAGAACAAACTTGTATCCTTAGTGTCCCTACGATTAATTTATATTATCTTAATACTTTTGCCACGATTATTATCTCCCCCCTCAGCTGTACAAGACAAGGTTAGAATAAACTCCGTATATTTCGTCACCATTCTGAAGAAGCTAATCCTTTCAGAATGAGGCCTTGTCTACAATAGGACAAAACTGTCTGGCTTTAGACAAAGTAAGTCTGTCAAGTGAGCCCTCGTAGCAAAAGGGGTAAATTAATATCGCTCTCTTCAGCACGGGGCCTTCTCTACAACTGAATAAGATCGTCTGGCATTAACCAGAACAAAATATACCCGGTGTGTTATCGAAACGATGGGGTTAAAACTTATTTCTATTAACTACTTTCGTAACTGCTGGCTTTAATTCGTTTGACCAACCTTCCATCATGCGATTTTATTCGTCAGAGCAGAATGCTTTCGGTAGGGTCACAGGGAAAAGGGCAAAAATATTTTCATATAAATAACCCTTTCGAATAAGAATATTTCGGGAAAATATTTAGAAAATATCATATACATATTCCAGTTACCACACGTGCGACGAATGGACCCAAGTAGAAAATAAATCATGCAAATCTGTCAAAGGTCAAGGATGAAAAAGTTCGGAGACTCAAAACTCGGTAAAGTGTAGGTCAGCAAAGAAACAACGATATGACGTGGGGATATGCAACAGTCGTCTGACTTGACATATACCCGAGTAGGGTTTTTTTTATCCTCCCCCATAACTCGAAGTAACCTCCTATGATGTAATATCGTTAGTTTTGCTTCCTAACTGAAATGGACTGTTTTTGCGAAGAACTCTAGATGATAGGAGATAATGCAATGACCTTAATAATAATAGCAAATACTGGAAGAGAGGTGAAGCGTATGTTTGCCTACAGGCCCTACTCAAAGAAAACAATAATTCCCATATAGTATCAATCATACACAAATGAAAAAAATAGTCACGTGAATAGTAAAGAAATTTTCATAATGTTAACTGAATTAGTTTCTACAGAAAGCTACAGTTATAGCAATGTAGAGAGAGTAGTCCAGCGCATAACTGTCTACGTAAAGAAAGGAACAATGTCTCGAATGCATTAATCATAAGATATTAATTTCAGCTTCTTATTAACATGAAGAGTTAAGAAATATTTACTATGTTAATTATATGAAATATCTTGCAGAAACGATTTCGTGTGTCACAGCTCAATTTTTACTTATTTGTTGGTTAATCTGTCAAGCTGTTGACTCATACATTCACAATATTTCAACTTCCTTAAATCCTTTCTGTTCTTGCAGTCTCATATTGACCCCGTGCCTCTGCAGCGGGAACTCTTTGTCGGTTAGTGTGCACAGAAAGGCCACAGACACCGACCGCTTGCTGAACTACCAGAGCAGCCATCCTGATGTGCCACAAAAGGAGTGGTAAAGACATCATGGAACAGGGCGGGAAGAGTCTGTTCAACGGCTTTCTCAATGTAAGAAGAGAGGATCAGACTGAGAAAGGTGTTCTGTGACAACGAATATCTCCATAGAGTGGCGAAGAAGTGAAACAGTTTTCTGACATAGAAATTATTCAAAATAATAAGCGTGACTCAGAAATCTGCTTCATTGGGTCCATGTACGTATACCAAGCATTCCACTCGTAAACCAAGATGTGGTGGAAGTGTATTAAAATATCCAGTGGTTACTGTCGAGGCAGTATGAACTGACCTACATATAGAAAATCCAGCTGTAGGTCAGCCTAACAACCATGCCCCAGATGAGACCGAAATTCGTACATTCATATCCAAAATTATGACCTTTTTCAGTTACTTTTTTACCTGTAGTATTACTACGGGTCAGTATATATGGCAAATATCGTTGTGGCATCTTAATAATCTAAAAGATAACATATTTAATACTCATCCAGAGAACCCAACATTATGCAGACCCATCTCTTTTCTGTCTACCATATCTAGAAAGTACTTATTCTAGAACGAATTAAAACTCACATACCTACCTCTCCAAATGAACATATGTTCCAAGGCCATTTCACAAAAAAAAAACGCCACAAACCTCAGCCAGAAAGTACTGTGAGGATTTCAACAAGGAAATGCCTCTCAACAGGAAGAGTAATAGTGGTCGTAAATATCAATAAGGCTTTTGGGAGTCCTTAGACACGTACTATGAAAAATGGAAACTGAAATGTACAACAACGACGAAAAATGGTTGACAAACTTCATAGCTGGTTGAGAATGCAAAGCGTCTCAGAGAAAAAGCGTCGACTGGTTCCAAAAGGCTGTACAATGGAGTCTTAAAAAAAAAGAAAAAAAAAAAAAAGAAAAAAAAAAAATCACCAATGGTATGTAATCTATTCACGTGCGACCTTTCCATCCCAAAACCGAGCACACCATCAAAGCTTTCACATATGCAGATCACCTGACAAAGATAGCGCAACACCACACCAACAAAATATCAGTCAAAAAGACAAATATCTTTTCATTAAACGAAACTATGGTAAGCACAAAACAGAAAATATGTGGCCCCTCAGAAAATTTCACTGACTGCATAACTCGGATATCCATAAACACAAGACACATCCAATGGTCAGATAATCAACATCTCCCACTGAACCAAACCCTGAAATAATTGGAAAAATAACTGATACATTCATAAATTTCACCGCGTATATAGAAGACATCATAATGAAATAAAAAAGAAAGGATAGCAAAAAGAAACACTTACTGACAACTAAAAATAACAACAATATTTATCAACTTTATGGTATCAAAGAGTTAAGAAATCAAGGACATTACAAACAATAAAAGGCTGCACTAAAACAACACCAATTAAACACCTACGCTCAAAAATGGAAATCTTAGCCAAAAATCTTAGCAGCTCAAAAGAAGGGTAGGCACAGAGGTTTTTACCAAAAACCTTAGACCTAGATAATCCTCACGTCGTGCAAACACAAACCCTCAAATGCAACATATATATAATACCATAAGTATTCTACTCAATGTCAACAATAATTTAACCTAGTGTCCTTTCATGTGTTCACACAAAACATATACATATTCTGATCGCAAAACAAGAATTCCGCTGCCAAATTCTATGGTTTATCAAACACCCTCAGGAATCAAATCAATAGAGAAATCTATCCAAGGTATATCAAAATTGCACTGTCATGCCTACATTAAAGTCACGATCCCTTATTAAAACTGTTGAAACACAGAATCGTTCTGGCACTAGTTAGTTACCAGGTTTTTCGGACGCAACCGCCACACAAAAGGCACAGAACCCATCATACTCCGCTATCCTAAACTCGGCTCTTTCAAGTATACCTATAGAAATATATGCACCAGAGGACTCATTCCCCTTTATAAAGGGGATGATAAACCAAGGCATGCATCTATCCTTCACCCGTTTGCTTTCCTTTTTATTTCAGAACAAATCTCTTCACTTAGGAACTTAGGAACTTTGGACTGAAGTGTTAGCCGTGACCTGATTATAAGGAACCATCTGTGTCCCACGAGAGGAGAATGGAAAGAACAAATTAACTGATTAATTTATGTTTTATTTAGCCTCCGACTTCATGATGGACCAAAAGGTCTCCTGTTTGAATGTCTACACCTATGGACTGAAATGTTAACCGTGACCTGATTATAGGGAACTATTTGTGTCCCACGAGAGGAGAATGGAAAGAAATTAAATGATTAACTTATGTTTTATTTAGCCTCCGACTTCATGATGGACCAAAAGATCTCCTGTCTGAATGTCTACACCCATGAAAAAAATAAAATAAAATAAAATTAATACCTTATAGGCCTCCCTCCCATGTAACAAAACTTGCTGAATATATAAATTCTAGTTATTGATGAGTTATTTGTACGATCAATCTGCTAGACAAATGGAAATACCCACAGGGAAATGATGACATATCCACATACATTTGCGATGTTTTGTAATCAAGAAACTATCTTAGATTTCTACATTTGGAGCTTTCAATCACCACCCAGAGAAGCAAAAATTATAATCTAAAGGTACACTTACATTCAATAAAATCAAGTATGAATATAATACTGGATTGAAACTCCCTGCATATATTATAAAGAACATGAAGTAATACACTCCAATTATATCCTCTAAATATCTTATGAAAATTATTATTTTTATTTTATCTTATTATACATTCAATGAAATCAAGTATGAATATAATACTGGATTGAAATTCCCTGCATACATAATAAAGAACATGAAGTAATACACTCCAATTATATCCTCTAAATGTTTTATGAAAATTATTATTTTGATCTTATTTCACTTTTTTTTTTTTTTTTTTTTTTTTTTAAAGCCAAGGGATTGGAGGGAAAGCAAGGCAGGGAAGGGGGGGGGGGGATACTTGGCCCATTCTGTACCGGATGACATTTGACTTTTTTTTTTTTTTTATTATTATTATTTTTTTTTTTATGAAAGTAGCAATTGCCAACAAGACTGACGAGGTAAACACCATATGAGGACGGGGCCTTTATTTGTACGACATTTCGTTTATTACAACTTTTTCAAGGTACTTGAAAAAAAACTGTAATAAGCGAAAAGTCTTACAAATAAAGGCTTCGTCCTCATATGCCGTTTGACTTGTTAAACTTGTCTCTTTGTTGTGCCTGCCGCTACACTCGGGGGGCGAAAGGATAATAGCTATCTAGAATCAATCTCTCCTGAACAGGTGACACCTTTTATTCCTTTTTGTTTCTGATGTTATGTTATATTATTGACTGCCTTGGAACTGATCCCGTGCCCTCTGATAGTATCTTGACTAACTCTTTCCACATGTGCTGACACTTTCGCCAGGATAATCTTTTCCTCTCTGTGGCACAATCTCCTTTCAAAGTGGCAAAGAACTGATAATTTATGTCAATTCTATTCATCTTAGTTGCATCTCGGTCTATTATACAAGTATTCTATCGGTAACAAAGATGATAAAAATCGGATGGATTTGATAGGTTTGGGATTAAGTCTTTCACCTTGGTCTTTTTTGGGGGGGATCACGTGTTGGACTCATGATCGACAGCTATTTCCCTCCCGGAAGAGAGCTCAGAGCTCGTATGACCGATCTATGGGTAATGCTATGACCTTACACGCACACACACACACCCCAACTCCCCGCCCACGAGAGTTGGAGTAACGACTCGAAGCGCAGCGATACTGAAATTATTTCAGCCCTGGGCAGGATTCGAACCTGGGCCGCCGTAGTGACAGTCGAGGACTCTACCAACCGCGCCACCGAGAGAGTTAGAAAGAACGAATGTATGACAACTCGTATAGTTGCTTTTATAACAAACAATAGGATCTACATGCATTCTTTCATAATGTGGTAGGAACTTTTCAATGTTTACTTTTTTTAGAGCTCAACGAATTTATTCAACAGTAGAGGTGCTCTGTATTCTTTAAAAGTGTGAAAACTTCCACCATATCAGAAGATTAATTGGATAAGATAAGGGGAGAGGTGCAGGTTTTTTATTCATGCTAAAAATTAAATCATAAAAAAAAAATAAGATATGCTGAAGAGGCATCAATATATATATATATATATATATATATATATATATATATATATATATATATACATATGACGTTTTCTCTGCGGCTCTAGCTTACCATATATTATTTTGTCCTTTGGCATTTGCACGCTTGGATGTATGTAATTTTTGTTTGCCTTAAATTGATTTTAGGGTTAGCCATGAACAACAACCGAAGGTGTAATTTTAATTTATGTACTCTGCAGCTCCAGCAGAAAACCCCCTTGAAAACATTTTCCTGAAATTAAAATGTTTAGTTCATATTTACGTGCCGTTTTGGATGCTGATTTTTTGTGGGAAAAATATTCCTATTTATTTTCTATTTCATAACTGCAGCATTATTTCACTAAAACAATTTCACCTTCTTTATCATTTCTACTTCTCTCTCCCAGTTTTTCATATCTTCTCTCTCTCTCTCTCTCTCTCTCTCTCTCTCTCTCTCTCTCTCTATCTATCTACCTATCTGTGTATCTATCTATCTATCTATCTATCTATCTATCTATCTATCTATCTCTCTATCTATCCATCCTCCTCTCCCTCTCTCTCTCTTTCTCTCTGGCTCTCTTTCTATCTTTTCCTCTTTTCTGTTTTTGTCTCTGCATAAATACAATATAGATATCATATGCATATATATATATATATGTAAATATATATGTATATATATGTATATATATATATATATATATATATATATATATATATATATATATATATATGCATATACACACATGAAGGTCGAAAAAGATGTCACGGGTCTAGTTCCGAGTTCCTGAGTTTATTCCTGACCGGTTTCGCTCTATGCTTCTTCAGACCGGTTTCGCATAGAGCGAAACCGGTCAGGAATAAACTCAGGAACTCGGAACTAGACCCGTGACTTCTTATATATATATACATATATACATATATATATATACACACACACACACACACACACATATATATATATATATATATATATATACTAGCCAATCACCCGCGCGTTGCTGCGAAATAATCCCAAACCTAACCATACCATACCTAACTTTAACCCTTAACCCTAACCAAAATATTTCTTTAAATGAAATATAGCTTTAAACACTCCCCCTCCCAGATGTGCACCCCCTTACCCGAAGGTTGGGAAAACCTAGTTTGAAAATACATGCATACACAAACACAAATATCATGTGCACATTCTTTTGCGTGCGTGTGTGATGTGTGTATGGATTGACAATAAATGCCTACAGCTATAGGGTGAAGAAATGTATCTACTTTATTTATCTTCAGAATATATATGTTTATAGAGGTTTATTTGGAAAAACCTAGGAAGAGTTTGTAAATAATAAGTTTCCGCCGCACTAAAATTAAATGAACATAAGCAATATTTCAACATTTGGTAAAATTATACAATCATCTTACATTTGCCTGATTTTTTCTTACAAAAGCTATCATGGTTTGTGGCAACATAAATTTCACAAATATGAATAATATTTACAAACACATGCAGAGGTTTGTTTAATCATATTGATTCTTATTTTACAAAAATGATAACTTAAGGGGGAACTACAGTAGTGACGTATTCCCTCACCATAAACCACCTAAATTTAACCCTTACCCCTAACCAAAAATTTTTTTTTATTAAATATAGCATTAAATACTCCCCCTCCCAGGTGTGCACCCCCTCCCGAAGTTGAGAAACCGTAGTTTGGAAGTACATCCATACACAAACACAAACATCATGTGTACACATTCTTTGTGTGCGTGTGTATGTGCATGTGTGTGTGTGTGTGTGTGTGTGTGGATTGACAATAAATGTCTACAGCTGAAATGTGAAGAAATGTATCTAGTTTATTTATCTTCAGAATATATATAGTTATAGGGGTTAACTGCAAAAACATAGGAGTTTGTGAATAAACTATTTCTGCCCGCACAAAAATTAAATGAAAATAACCAATATTTCAACGTTTGGTAAAATCATACAATCATTTACCATAAACATACTTTCTTCTTACAAACGCTATCATGGTTTGTGGCAACATTAATTTCACAAATGTAAATAGTATTTATGGATACATACAATGTTTTGTTTGATCATATTAATTCTTAAGTCACAAAAAATACTACGCGACTTCAGGGGATACTACATAAACCTCCTAACTTTAACCCTTACCTTAACAATTTTTTTTTTTCGAAATGAAATATAGTTATCCAAGTACCTGGAGTGATAGGATATCAGAATATATATGGTTATGGGGGTCTATCTCTAAAACCCTAGGAGGAGTTCGTGTACAAACAAACAAACAAATAAACAAATAAACATACAGACAGACAGACAGAGGCTACTACTTTATTATAATATATATATATATATATATATATATATATATATACAGTATATACATGTGTGTGAGAGTGTATGTGTGTGTGTATGTATGTTATATATGTATATGTATATATATATATATATATATATTTATATTTATATATATATATATATATATATATGTCCCTCTCTTTCTATTTCTCTATCTCTCTCCATCATAGGAAAACGTAAAATCTATGCTCAATATCTGAAGCTTATTCCCCGACATTTCGTCTCTGGTACTAGAACGGACCTCTGTGGTATGATGGGAATCAGCGAGTAGAAATTACATATATATTTCCCGTGACTCTACAAAGGATATAAACTATATGTCGGACGTATGCCGTGTTCCTCTTATGCAGCGAGTCTAAAACGATGAATCGGATAGAAATTTAAATCAACCGTATAATTTTTGTAAAAATCTAATTCCTTTCTAATGAAAATTAGGTTTATTTCTATGTATCTGTTGTTTCCGTCCTCTTTGGTCACCCATGCTTCCAATAACAGTCTCCTCTTTTTAGAATTGTCTCTCTGTAATATCTTGCCCCCATCACAATCTGCTTTATGATGGTGCTCATGAACGTCCTTGTACAGGGTTGATTCTGTGTCTATTGTCTTTGACTGAGCGTTTGCGTTCCTGTGTTCCATCACCTTGATTATTTCTTTTACGTCTCTCCAATGCATTCTGTATCAGAATACAGTCATCCAAAGCGGTACGCCTCTCCTGCCTGTTGTATGGGTTCTTTCTGTTTGTTAATCCTTTTTGGGTCGTGATGCCCAATGATTTAAGGGCACATTGTTGGCGAATAGCCTGGGTAGACAGCTGAGCTAATTTACAGTAATAATTTTTTCCCTGAGTTTTTCGGTAATTTTTCTTTGTTTTATAATCTTAAAGCCATAGCTACTTGTCGGTTGTAACTTCTGATACACTACCACCATCTATAGATGAGTTTAATGATTGACCCATAGTATTTTAAGAGTAAAGATGCAGGTAAAATTTGACTCTCTTTGCCATTTAGTTTCTGTATTTTAGAAAAATATATCTATTAGTTCTTGTAGTTTACCATTCATTACCTGGCTTAAATCATAACAGAATGGCTTAATTTCATTGACCGAACTCTGAAGTTGGTGCATATACTTGAATTATTTCTAGACTGTACTTTTTACTTACACTTGTCACAACCAAAGCTACCCTATTTGTTATATTACTGAACTTCACTGTGTTCAGAAACTTCTTGAATGATCAATAATCCTACTTCACTAAATCTTTCCTTCTCCTTATCTCTGTAGTAGAACAGGTCGCGATAACGTTATAGCTGCACCAGCTTTCTTCTTTCCTACGGGCTTCACTCAGTCCTACGATGTCCCAGATGATGTTATCCACTTCTTTCATTAAACTCTTAAGTTTGTGGTCTTCCTATAAGGTTCTCACGTTGTAGTCGCTATTAACTTTCTTTATGCTATTTAATGTCCAAAACATAGATTTGTTTGGACAGTGCTTATTCACATTCGGTGGCACATTATCCAAAATCAGAGGAAACAACAAAAATGGACCTTTAGGAAATGATCTAACAGGAATGAAATATTTTACATTGGTTGTGTAAGACATGGCTGCTATGAGTCATTGTGGCAGCAATCTTACCTACCTACCAAGTTGTGTCTGATGAAATATTTCTTTTGTGCTACCTAATTCAGTATACTCAGTGGAGCCTTATATACTTATAGAGTAAGCAATAGCTCAGCCCTACATATATCTTGGTTTCTATCGCTATCTCACGTATTCATGAAGATATTCAAGCCGGTTCATTAAGTCAAAGTCACATTATTAACATATCATTTATTTGTTTGTTAACTCGTTTTTATACTTACAAACTTGCATTCATTCTTATTTACTTTACTTATTCATTAATTAATTTATTGATTTTTATCAACTTGTATTAATTGATTGATTGTTGATTTACTTGTATAATCTATTGGTTCTCATATATTATGTAGTTATGCATTTTCTTTTATCCTCCATTATTTTCATCTATTCTCTATTCGTCTTTTTTGTATCTATTTCTTAATTTGCTATATTTTCTTTTTTCTTAATTTCTATTTTCTTTCATTTTTAAATTGTTTTGTATGTTTACCTATTTACTTATTTATTCATCTACTTATCTTATAATATTATTCGTTCATTCATTTCAATAGGTATCTAATTATTTATTTGTTTATAGTTTATCATTATTCATCTATTTGTTGAATTCTTTATTCTTTTATCACCTATTATTCAATTTTGTTTTTTGCATATATTTCAATTTACTTATGCATTTTCTATTCATTTATGATTCTGCCTATCTCTTCACTTGCTTATTCATTCATTTATTTACTAATTCAAGTATTCAGTGCTTCATTCCTTTACTTAAAGCTTCTGACGTTTCAAAAATTGAGCGGTGGCAACATGGTAGGTAGCGGTGACGGAAAAGAAAGATTTTAGACTCAGGAAATAAGCCTCATGTCATATCCTGTGTTGATAAAACTCGTGATTTGACATCCCTCCATCATAAAAAAAAAAAAAAAAAATCGTTTGATTTAGTGACCTAACTCTTCCAAGGAGACTAAGTTTGTGAGAACGGTATAATTTGAGAAATGTGGTTATAAGAACTATTGAAGATAGGTGAACACGCACACGTACTTTCATGAATACACACACACACACACACACACACACACACACACACACACACACACACACACACACACACACACACACACACACACACACACACACGCACACACACACACACACACACACACACACACACACACACACACACACACACACACACACACACACACACACACAAACACACACACACACACACACACACACACACACACACACACACACACACACACACACACACACACACACACACACACACACGCACACACGCACACACACACACACACACACACACACACACACACACACACACACACACACACACACACACACACACAAAAACACACACAAACACACAAACACACACACACACACACAAACACACAAACACACACACACACACACACACACACACACACACACACACACACACACACACACACACACACACACACACACACACACACACACAAACACACACACACACACACACACACACACACATACACACACACACACACACACACACATATATATATATATATACATATATATATATATATATATATATATATATATATATATATATATATATATATATATACTGAAATAGATTAAGAGGTAAGTGCACTAAAAAAGAACTAGCAGAGTTGAAATGTGAAAATGAGAGGTTGAAAAATAATAACAGTGCGACCATAAAGAAAGAGGTAAATGAACAAATAAAGGTAATGACCGAAGAAAATAACTGGAAGAAACATAGGAGAGGATGATTTACAACAACTCAGGAATGAATGGAGGAAAGACCGGGAAGAAGATGGGGGTAGCCTTTACAGAAATAGTTCATCAACAAATGCAGGAGAATACCGAAGATGCAGTCATTAAGGTAATTAAAGAAAAAGACAATCTAGTAGGAGATACGATGGACAAAGAAAAAAAAATGTATAGTTGTATACATGTATGGTCTAAATAAAAACATAACCTAAATTAGTCCTTGAGAGATAAAGAGAAAGAATTGGCAAGAAAAGTTCTAAAAATAGTACAAGATGAAGAACAAGAATCAGAAAAGGATATAGAAGAAGTGCATAGAATAGGTAAATATGCAGAAGAAAAAATTGACCCCTAGAGATTAAGGTTACCAATGGCAGAAGAAATTTTTGCGAAAACAGGAAAATTAACAAGAAATAAACACTGCAAAAGTATACAGATAAAAAAAAACATGAATGATGAGGAAAGAGAAAAAGATAAAACATGAAGCAATAAAAAAGAAAAAAAAGAAAAAAAGAAAAAGTAAAAAAGAATGGAGACCGAGAAAACGCAGTTCTATTCGAGAGTGTTAGACATGAGACAGAAAAAATGGTACATTAAAAGATACGAAGGCTTTAGAGTAACGAGATGGAGAGAGTAGAGAGTTAAAACTAGCTTATACCAATATAGATTGATTAGTCTCAGGGCTAAACGAACTAAATGATTACCTGTCAGAGGAAAAATCAGATATAATGGGAATTGTGGAGACAAAATTAATTGATTTGCTATCACCAAATAGTGTTGGACATGGCTTATACAATTGCTAGCTTAGAAATAGAGGGAAGAAACTGGATGGAGGAGTCATATTCTTGGTTAAGAAATTTTTAAATGTGACGAAAGTTACATATGGAGAGAACAGGGTGGAGAGGATTACAATAAGAGCTGAAGATATTGACATGAGAAGTAGAAAGTTTGCAGTGATTTATGTGCTCCCAAAAGTGGGGTCTTGGAGATAGAGAGATTATTCTAAAATGTTAGATGATACGAGACTTTCATTAAACGAGATGCTGAAGGATGGAGGTAACGTGGTACTGATGGAAGATTTTAGCTACAAAGAAACATGTTGGGAGGAGATGACAGTGAAAGGTGGAGAGGATCAACGGAAAAATTTATTACTCGACATGACTATAGAACATACAATGACACAATGGGTAAAACACTAGATTTAGAAATAATGAAGATCCGTCGAGAATAGATTTGTAATTCACGTCAGAACTTGAAATTGTGGAAAAAATGAATGCAAGACATCAATTGCGAAGAGTGACCACATATTACTTGGGTTAGAACTAAAGGAGGAAATATATATAGAGAGAAATGAGAAATACAGAAAAGGAAGACTGACCTATGATAAAACGAACTTTGAGAAACTTAGGAATTTTTTTCTTACAGTGAGCTGGGAAAATTCTACAGTGAAGAAGCACAAGTGGAAAAAGAATGGATGATTTTGATGAAAACCTATAAAGGAGTAGATAAATATGTTCCAAAGCAAAAACAGGAAAATGTGTATATTAAGTGCTGGTTTAACAGAAGGTGCAACGAGGCGAAAGATAGAAGAGATCAAGCTTGGAAAAGATGGAGAAGAGACAAAAAAAAAAAAAAAAAAAAACAAAACAAAAAAACTAGAAAATGGGAAGTATATATTAACCAAGGGAATGAATGTGTAAAAATAAGCAGGAAAGAAAAAGGAAACTATGAAAAAGACGTATCAGAAGAATGTAAGGATCAGCCAAAAATATTCTATCGATATGTAATCGGTAAACTAAAAAAGAAAGAAAAAAACAAAACAGAAAATAGTAAAACTACGCCAAGGCAATATGGAATACACAGAAATGGCTGATATTATGAGCAAGCACTTCAAGTCGGTTTTCACCAAAGAAAAAGTACGACATCGAAATGAGAGGAGTAAAGTGAATCCCACCCCCCACCTCACGAAGGAAATGATAGTAATATGAAAGGAAATAATGTACCAAATAATGAACATTAATGCTAGAAAATCGCACGTCCTGAATGGAATCCCAAATTGGATATTAAAAGAATGTAAAGAAGAACTAATAGACAACATATATAACATAAACATGTAATAACATAAACAGATAAACAAATTTGTCGGTGAAACCTATAACTTGCTAAGCTAAATAAAAGTGGCTTTTACTTACATCGATGAAGAAAATACTAGTCACACTGATAAGACCGAAATTGGAGTACGAAGCGGCACTATGGTCACCCAGTGCCAAAAAGAATATAAGGAAAATTGAGAGAATCCAGAAAGCAACTACGAAGATGGTCCCAACGCTTTCAAAACTGCCATTTGAAGAGCGATTGTCAAAACTGGAATTACCGACTCTGGAACAAAGGAGAAAAGGAGGTGATTTGTTGACTATCTACAGAATCTTGAGAGGTAAGGAATTCCTTGATAGAGAAGACTTACTAAAGTGGGATGGGAGAGTACAAGGGGACATGGAAGGAAGCTCAAAAAGGACATTTATAGAAGGGACCTGGAAAAGGACAGCTTTCCCCCACAGAGTGGTGGATGTATGGCACAAACTAGACGAAACAATTGTGTGTGCAAAAATCATACACGAATTTACGAACAAATTAGACACGGTGAGATACAGAGACAGGACACCACGAGCGTAGCTCCCCTTCCTGTAAGATACAACTAAATACAAGTAGATAAATACATACACACACAAAACCATCCACACATACATACACACACACAAAACCATCCACACACACACACACACACACACACACACACACACACACACACACACACACACACACACACACACACACACACACACACACACACACACACACACACACACACACACACACACACACACAC
>NC_134780.1:2212327-2222327 GCF_046742065.1 Oratosquilla oratoria | reverse complement strand
TGTTTGTAGTGGCCAATGTATAAAACCTTATTTAAAGTGACTGTTGAAAGGCTTTGAAGAAGTCGCCCAACCGAAAAGGTGTAAATGCACATACACTGTGTAAACACGAGAGCGCACGTACAAGAGGAAGGCAATTTAGCCACCTCAAACAGACAAAACTACTCAGCAATTAGAGCTGTTGTCACAGAGACTATTAAAGGCTGTCAAGTGTCAACAATGTAACAGGAACAGAGGAGAGGGTCTAGGTGTTTTCTGGTTAAGGGTTTGGACTGTCATTCCGGGCTGGTTTGAAAGGTATGGTGGTGAGTTGAGACGGAATTGTGTAAAGCGTTCTAACGCTAACGTGTCCTAACGTTCGTTGAATTCAAAGTCAAAATATTATAACTAGTCTGAATTAAATATCTATTATTTCTTTTTTGCATAATTATTATAGTTTGAGCCTATTGTTAAAGCGTCTGATTTAGATATTTATTATTTTTTTATAATTATTATAGTTTGAGCCTATTGTTAAAGTGTTCTTATACTAACATGTCCTAAAGCTCGTTGAATTCAAAGTCAAAATATCATAACCGGTCTGAATTAGATATTTATTAAATTCTTGTATAACTATTATAGTTTGAGCCTATTGTTAAAGCGTTCTAACGCTAACGTGTCCTAACGTTCGTTGAATTCAAACTCAAAATATTATAACCAGTCTGAATTAAATATTCATTAAATTTTTGTATAACTATTATAGTTTGAGCCTATTGTTAAAGCGTTCTAACGCTAACATGTCCTAACGTTCGTTGAATTCAAACTCAAAATATTATAACCAGTCTGAATTAAATATTTATTATTTTTCATAATTATTATAGTTTGAGCCTATCAATAAAGATAAGAAAATGATAATCTACTGGATTCACAACGAACAGTTCAGAACGATGAAACAGAAAAATGTAAGAAAAAGAGAAAAAGGAAAGGACTAAGGTAATTGGGATCAAATTTATTTGTAATCCAAGCCTCGTAGTTATTTTCTAGAATACCATCTATTGATTTTTAACTTTAACCGCTACTGCAAAAGATAGCCTTGATTTATGTAGAATAAGAAAGAAACGTACTATTCTGCTGCATATACGAAAATAATACTTTGCTATTCATTAGTAAGTAAAACTACTATCCGGTTGAGTAAAGGGTTGACAGAGGTAGGCTTCAAAGACTTTGCAAAGACGGGGTTCCACGGAGACAAATAAAATAGACCCGCTGGCTGAGCGGGTTAGGGCGTCGTTACTTGCGGCGAAGGTCGAGGGGATGGTGGTTCGAATCCTGCCACCGGCGAAGTTGAACCAAGGGCATGGCTAATTAAATTCCACGCTACAAAGCCCTCTGTGAGGGGCACCGTTCTAGCCTTCCGGTAGGGGGGAGTTTGTGACGTTAAACCATATCATCATCATCATAAAGTATTGATGCCGTTTCAGTATATCATTAACATATTTAGTTTACATCTATGGGTGAGTTATGGACAAAAAGGAGTAAATCTTAGTGCCCTGATCTGCGTCATGTATATCATATTTTCCTGCTAACTTTGCAACTCACTCTTGAAATGTCTGGGAGAAAGGGCAAATACATAAATTGCAAGTAATTACAAAGCAGGTATAATCTATAAAAATTCATAATGTGCTGCGATGATACACAGTTTTGATCTCACTTTTGCACTGTGTTAATGCAGATTGTAGGGATTTCTGATGACTGCCACTAGCCATGGAGGAACAAGTACACCGGTAAACCTGCTAGCTTTGATCATAGTTAAACGACTTCTGAAGAAAATTCCATACTTTTCATTAGGAACAAATACCAATCCCGTTATTTATCTTTAACTGGGTCATCAACCACCAGCAAAAAAATATACGCAAAAATAATACTGCCCAATTAAGCGTTACATGGAGAAACATTTTATATTTGGTGCTAATTTTTAAGTCTTCTGCAAGGAAAGGATTACCCCCCCTCCACAGATAAATAAAACCATATATATATATATATATATATATATATATATATATATATATATACATATGTATATATATATATGTATATATATATATCACTGGTGAGAAATGTAGTAACACATTTGTAAAACACAACTAACATCACAGTCGGACGAAAGAAAGAGTTGAGGAAGCGAAACTATATATTTTGATTGTTAACTGTAATCCTCTTCACTAGTACAAAGAGGAAGGAGGATGCTATCTTAAGAGGTTGTAAGAGGTTGCTATTTAAGATAGCATCCTCATTCCACTTTGTACTACTGGAGAGGAATGCAGTTAGCAGTTGAAATATATAGTTTCGTTTGCGCAACTCTATTTTTCGTCCGACTGTGGTGTTAGTTGTGATATATATATATATATATATATATATATATATATATATATATATATATATATATATATATATATATATATATATACATATAAACTGATAAAAATGGAAGTGCTTTTCCAGCTTGCACCATCTGGGCCCTTTGGTGGCCAAACCTTTGCTGTCGATGGCACTGAACTGAGACCAGTAAAAGACTTTGTTTTCCTTTTAGTAGGATTGTGACCAATACCAACTCAATGGCTCTATCTTTTAGGTTCAATAGTGTTCCAATGGACATAAGAGTTGGTTGTTGACAAAGGGCCGGAGAGGCGTTGTCGCCTTGGGTCTGTAGGCTTTTCAGTCATTGCAATTCAAATAACCAGCTGTTTTGATATTTACCCTTCTTTTTATTATATTTAAGCCTAAATATTATTTAAGGCTTAGATATAATAAAAAGAAGGGTAGATATCTAAACGGCTGATTATTTGAATTGCAATGACTAAAAAAAAAAAAAAAAAAAAAAGAGGGAGGGTGGAGGGGAGTGGAGTGTATTTAGGGATGGAATGGGTGGGACGGATTTTATGCCTTTTTCTTTTTGGTTACCTCCCTTGTAAGGAGGAAAAAGCCTTGGTATATGTATGCAAGCCTAAACATTCTTTAGATGTAGACCTAGTGTTTCCATGTTTTAAGAGTTTAGTTCTAACTAACGGGAGATGATTAGATGAAATTCTTTACGACTTTGGTTGAAACAATGTAAAAATAATCTGGTTTAATCGCCTATTTTATTTTTCTCACAACAAAAATTATGTTCACACTCTAACGTTCAAAAATACTATTCTGCTCAGAGAAACTTATCAGTACGTTCGTGGTTTAGAAATTGTAAATATTATCTACTTAACTCTCGATAATATCCTTTCGTTCTCCAAAGGCTTTGTTGTGGCTAATAACAGGGGATTTTATTTACAATGAAGGCTCTCCTCTCTGAGCTTATGTACTTCGTTATTTGTCACATCCAGTTCTGTTCTAATAGACGACAAGGAAAGAGGTGGCGGAACAGAAGATGAAGGCTGAGCTTGCATAAAGACAGGAAATTAGAATCAACGGAGGTAATTAAGTATTGTAATGATATGAAATGTAATGATAAAATTCATCCCTTTGATATGGTTTTATTCAAGAATATTGATATAACTCCAGGAGATTGTACAGTATTCTGTTTGGGAAACGCCAGCGAGATAAAGGGAACAGACATACAAAATGGTATTTGCCAGTATTGTAATGATATGAAATGTAATGATAAAATTCATCCCTTTGATATGATGTTATTCAAGAATGTTGATATAACGCCAGGAGATTGTATTTTGCTTGGGAAACGCTAGCAAGATAAAGGGAACAGACATACAAAATGGTATTTGCCAGAGAGATATATGTCGAAAATACATGCCAGGGGAAACGATCTTTTTTCCTTTTTCAGGGGGATGTTGGATGAATATTTCTGTTATGTTTTTTCTATTTTTTCTATTTTTTTTTTCCGGGGAGGTGAAAGCACGGATGGAAGTTGAAGAATCTACCGTACAGAAATACGTTGAGAGAATTTATTTGGGGCTGTAAAGAGGCCAGGAAAAAATCAAGGAAGCGATTTGGAAGATAATTTGTTTGCAGCCTATTAGCAGGACAAGGAATAACACTAAGTAATAACAACGTAAAAGAAATAAGATTGATAAATATTGTCCAACTATACCTTGACTATCACATTTTTTTTCCTTAAACTGACTCCTCTATGTATTAGTTAGGTAAATATCTATTTCACCAGAGAGAACTAATATTGAAAAAGAAATATCCAAGAAGAACAAAAAAGTAGTGAGGGATGTTGTGAAAGGTATGATGGCGGAAGGAAAGTGTTGTGAGGGATGAGTTTTTTTTCCCTTAAATTGACTCCTCTATGTATTAGTTAGCTAAATATCTATTTCACCAGAGAGAACTAATATTGAAAAAGAAATATCTAAGAAGAACAAAAATGTAGTAAGGGAAGTTGTGAAAGGTATGATGGCGGAAGGAAAGTGTTGTGAGGGATGATTTTTTTTCCTTAAATTGACTCCTCTATGTATTAGTTAGGTAAACATTTATTTCACCAGAGAGAACTAATATTGAAAAAGAAATATCCAAGAAGAACAAAAATGTAGTGAGGGATGTTGTGAAAGGTATGATGGCGGAAGCAATGTGTTGTGAGGGATGAGTTTTTTCCTTAAATTGATTCTTCTATGTATTAGTTAGCTAAATATCTATTTCACCAGAGAGAACTAATGTTGAAAAAGAAATATCTAAGAAGAACAAAAATATAGTGAGGGATGTGTTGTGAGGGATGAGTTTTTTTTCCTTAAATTGACTCCTCTATGTATTATTTAGGTAAATATCTATTTCACCAGAGAGAACTAATATTGAAAAAGAAATATCCAAGAAGAACAAAAATGTAGTGAGGGATGTAGTGAAAGGTATAATGGCGGAAGGAATGTGTTGTGAGGGATGAGTTTTTTTTTCTTAAATTGACTCCTCTATGTATTAGTTAGCTAAATATATATTTCACCAGAGAGAACTAATATTGAAAAAGAAATATCTAAGAAGAACAAAAATGTAGTGAGGGATGTAGTGAAAGGTATGATGGCGGAAGGAATGTGTTGTGAGGGATGAGGTAATGAGGTTAGTTGCCCCAAGTACACCCAAGAGAATTCAGGCGGCGAGCGGTCCAGAAGGCGGAGTGAGTGATCAGCCTGGAACAATCAGGGCAATTGAGGGCAAGGGAAGATGAGAGAGAAGTGTGAAGTGAAGGTGTAGCCTAAGAAGAGACAAGAGAAAGGTAAGAGGAAGATAAAAAGTTTTTTCCCTTTCCCTCATCAATTCCTGTTCATTTTTAACTTCTTCCTTACCGAAATGGAGCTAGGGTAATAAGTAAAATGGCCTCCCCCAACCAGCATAAAAGCAGAGCTTCCATGGTGTCCAGAATGGTTCAGTAGATATGGAATATGACCTCCTCCTCAAAAACGAACGAAACAGGCTTGTGGCGGCCGAAGTAAAACTAAAAGAAGCACCCAATTGTATTTCCTTTCCTACCTTGCTCTGCATTTCCTTCTTCCGGTATCATTTCTCATTTCTTCTTCCCATTGGGCCCATTCACTTCCATTTGGAGATCCTCTCTTTAGTTTCCTTTTGCCTTTCTCTTTACACGTATCTTTCAGTAGTATTCATTCATCTATTCAATTCATCGATCTCTATTCAAACCAGTCCCTCTTTGCCACACGCCTGAACTCTCCTTTCCTACTCCTGCCCATCACCCCTTTTCGATCCAATCCACCCCTTCCCTATGTTTCCATTTTCTTTTCTTTTTTTACCTTTCTCTTCTTTATTCTCTCCTTCTTCTTGCTCCGCCTTTCAACTATGCCTTCCTTTATTCCCTCTTTTTTTCTCTCTTCCTCCTACTCTTTCTCTCTTATAGCAATCCCTTGGCCTTCCACGCTCTCTACTCAACTTCAACGACCTTTCCTCCACTTTCTTTATCTCGCTATCTCCCCTCTACCTCTTATCCTTCCCACCACCTTTCTCCCCTCCCTTCCCCTCTTCTCCCCTACCCAACCCTAAATTCTCCCTACTCTTTCATCTTTTTCCCCCAGTTCCTTACCTTTAAATTTCCTTTTTTCCCCTTAAATCTTCAAACTACTCTCATCCCCCATCCTTTCTTTTCCTACTCTCTGTCTCTTTCTCACCACCTTTCTCCCCTCCTTTCCCCTCTTCTCCCCTACCCAACCCTACATTCTCCCTACTTTCTCATCTTTTCCCCCAAGTTCCTTACCCTTAAATTTCCTTTTTTCCCTTAAATCTTCAAACTACTCTAATCACCCATCCTTTCTTTTTCTACCCTCTGTCTCTTTCTCACCGCTTTCTCCCCTCCCTTCCCCTCTCCTTCCCTACCCAGCCCTAAATTCTCCCTACTTTCTCATCTTTCCCCCCCCCAAGTTCCTTACCGTTAATTTCCTTTTTTTCCCTTAAATCTTCAAACTACTCTAATCACCCATCCTTTCTTTTCCTACCCTCTATCTCCTTCTCACCCCCTTTCTCCCCTCCCTTCCCCTCTCCTCCTGTCCCCAACCCTAAATTCTCCCTACTTTCTCATCTTTTCCCCCTAGTTCCTTACCCTTAAATTTCCTTTTTTCCCCTTCAATCTTCAAACTACTCTCATCCCCCATCCTTTCTTTTTCTACCCTTCACCCCCTATTTCTTATTTCTCTGTCTCTTTCTCACCCCCTTTCCCCCTCCTTCTCCCTCTCCTCCCCTACTCTACCCTACATTTTCCCTACTTTCTCATCTTCTTTCCTTCAGTTCCTTTCCCTTAATCTCCTCTTTATCCCTCTTCTAACCACTCTCTTCTTCACATCTTCTCTTTCTTTTCATTCTCTTTGACCCCTCCTCTTCTTTCTCCTCCTCCTCACTATCCCTCTCCTCTCCTCCTCTCCACCCCTTTCCTCTACTTCACGTCTCTCCAAACCCTCCACACTCTCTACAGTGTTCTCCATAACTTTTCCCCCCATTCCCTTTCTTCTTCCCTTCCCTCTTTTGTCTCTCCCCTTGCCTCTCTTCTCCTTCCCTTTCCTCGTTTTCCTATTCCTCTTATCTTCTTTCCTTTCCAATCCTTCAGTGAGATCCCCACTCCTCCTCTCTTCCGGTCACTCTTGTTCCCTTTCAATCACGCTGGTACTCCTCTCCTTCCTCTCTCACTAACCCCCTGTATGTGTGTATGTGTGTGTGCGTGCGTGTATGTGTGTGTGTGTGTGTGTGTGTGTGTGTGTGTGTGTGTGTGCGTGCGTGTGTGTGTGTATGTGTATGTGTATGTGTAGGTGCATGTGTATGTGTATGTGTATGCGATTGTGTATGTGTATGCATATGTGTGTATGCGTATTTGTATGTGTATGAGTATGTGTATATGTGTGTGTTTATGTATTCTCGTGCGTTATTGTATATATATATATATATATATATATATATATATATGTATATATATATATGTATGTATGCATACACATATGTGTGTGTGTTTGTGTATGTGTATATATTTCTGTATCTGTGTGTGTATATATGTGCATGTTTATTTATATTCTGATGTATTTGTATATATATATATATATATATATATGCATGCACATATGTGTGTGTTTTCGTGTATGTGTATATGTTTCTGTATCTGTGTGTGTACATATGTGCATATTTATTTGTATTTTGATGTACTTGTATATATATATATATATATATATATATTATATATATATATATATATATATATATATATATGTTTAATGTAGTACTTATATCAATACGTTTCTTTGCTTGAGCGTCTAAATGTTTGCTCCAGCATAGAAGACTCTCAACATCATTTGCAGTATAGGCGACTAGATTTATTTTGGATTATTTTCTCTACTTTTTCAGCATAAACTTTCATCTCTCTATCTTTTTTCACTTGGCGCTTCTAACGACATTTGCAATTTCCCTCGTTTTAGCCAGGATAAAAGTTGTAAGTCGCTGACAACGAAAGGATGGAAAAAGATAAATTTTAATCTTTTGAGTGATGGAGGTCTCCTTGAGCTGAAGAAAACATACGAGTTTTGTTCGACAGAAGTACTTTCGTTTTATTTTGCTAAAATTTTATTTCCAAATTATTAGTCGGCATACCAATTGACGCCTCCTTGTGATACCTGTTGTATTCCAGAATTTTGAGTCTCTTCAACTGGAACCAGGGGATAACTTTCTTGCTTTTGTTCTGGCTCACATAAGACGATCTGGTTCATCTTGGAGGAATCTTTTGTCTAACTTGACTTTGGTCATTTTGTAATAGACGACGTCAGATGATTTGACTCAGCTGAGAGGTTCAAAAGGGTTGACCGTACTTTAGACACACATCAAACTTCGCGAAAAAAACTAAAAACATAAACTTCCATTTCGGCGTATTTACAGTAATTCCATGGACAAAAAGAATAGTTACACAACTATAATATGTCAATTATCTACATATAATTGCATCATTACGAAAATATCTAATCTAGAGCGAATTAAAGCATTGTTTACAAAGAATTACAAAGGCGGAGCATGCCGACAGGAGACCTTTTGATCCATATCTAGGTCGGATGAGAAAAAAAAATCGTAATGATAATAAATGAATAAATAACAACTGATAATGTAAATAACAAATCAAATATATAAACAAATGCATAGGTATAGTTGAATAATAAACAAACAGGAAAATAGTAAATTATAATAAATTGACATATAACTAATAACAAATGAAAATCAAACAGACAACTGATAACAAAACAAAAACAAATAATATAAAATAAACGATAATCATTACAGCATCTTGCTTAGGTGTTTATCTAGATGATTCTTAAAGCTTGTTAATATCTAAGCTGCCTGGGGGAGGAGTCTAAAATCACGTAGCGGCAGCTACAACATATAAAATATTCATAAACAGCATTGAAAGCCTTAATTTATGTATATTTTAATCCTTTTCCCATGAAATTTTTCTTCCGTTTAAAACCACCTTACAGCAGCCTGAACAAACGTCTTTGACTTGTTTAACCAACCCATATCACAACTTGTATTCTTTTGATACAGGGTAATCTATTTCCATCTAACTGGTAACAGTAGGGCATCTATTCATCTAACATTAAAGATACCAAAATATTTCTGTCCTACACTATGCTACAACCTTATCATGTTTGAGCCCACTAGAAGTAAACTCATTTTGTGTCACCTTGAACGAAATCTTTTAAGGCGTAGCAGGCAATTCAAGTACTAGATAAGGTCATTTCTCAATTTATTGGCCACCAGTCATCCCTTGCAGATTAAAGAAAATTGTTTGGAATTGAATAGAAAAAAGGGCAATAGACAAAACAAATCTCTTCCAGTAGTTGATGTTTTGATGCAGCGACAACCAATTAAAATCGCTCGTCATTCCTCACTATCGTGATGAATATGGTTATAACCAATTACATCTTGCGTTTATTGGATCTTAAAAGTATTATTGTCGTCTGTCCTGAAGATTACATGTCAAATGATTAAGGTGTTTTGTTGTAATGTATATATGTATATATATATATATATATATATATGTATATATATATATATATATATATACATATATATGTATATATATATGTATATATATATATATATATATATATGTATATATATATATATATATATATACATATCTTTTTTCAACCACATTAACTTTTCACTTTTAATTCCATGTCATCACGATCGAGACTGACAATGCGCTCGACGGAGACATATGCGGAAACTGATACGTAGTGAAGCCAAGGACTCGAACTCAGCTCAGACGTACCAAAGTGAACAGTGACTAACCACTGGGCCATATATGTATATATATACATATATATATATATATATATATATATATATATATATATATGTATATATATATGTGTGTGTGTGTGTGTGTGTAAAAAAGGAACTCGACTAAAGACTGTCCGAAAAAGGTAAAGAAACATGGCCATCGAGAGTTTAATTTAAACTACTTTTTAATAACTTAGTACTCAGAAGTTCCTTTAAAGATGAATAAAGTAACCTGCCGTCGTCCAAAACGAAATCTTCTTAGGTAATGTTGTGC
>NC_134780.1:2179827-2202327 GCF_046742065.1 Oratosquilla oratoria | reverse complement strand
TTCCATCCCCTACATACTCCATTCCCCTCTACCCTCCTCCCTCCCTCTTATCTTGGCACCTCCTGGATAACGGATCATCCCTGCATCTTGTCCACAGCCCTGGGTCAGAAGTAGTGTCGCAAGACACACCACATCCACAGCAAAGCCGCTTCATTAAATCGACGAGCCCCCCTCTCCGTCCCCTCATGCAGAAAAGGAGAAGACGGGGAGAAATCCCCTCGGGCTGCGTTGATTTATTTCTAATAGATACTCCCTCACCCCCATCTCCCACCCACTCTCCCTCATGCATCACAGTTTCATCCATACACAACCATTCTCCATTCATCCCTATCTTCTGTCCTCTCTCGTCCTTCCTCAACAGACATTACCCTCTTTCTCAATGCAAAATCAAAGGCATCAATCCACTTTCACCCATTATCTAATATTCCCTTACTCTCTCTCCTTAGAACATGTACATCCAAAAATCTTCCTACTCTTCTTCTGGTTACCACTATATAGTCCATTAAAGCCATACCTACCACTCTTCCATCCACCACCTTCTCCCATGTGTACTTATACTTCACTTTCTTCCTAGACACTCTATTTTCTATCGTCAACTCTCTAGACACATATCTACCATCATCTTTCCACTACAATTTTTCCTGGTACTCCACACTTCCAATCCACCCCGTCTATTGGTTCGTCTCCTACCCTGGTATTGAGATTGCCCAATACCACTACAGTGACATTTCTCCCTAAACTGTCTATGTATTCAATTAAAATATCAAAAAAGCCTCCCTTTCCTCTACACTTTTCTCACTACCAGGCCCATATTCACTTAAAAGACCCACATCTCCCTTCCCAGTTTCACCTTCATCTACAATAACCTTGAAGAAACCTCCTTCCACTCCACCACACGCTTACCTATTTCTTCCCTTACTAGTATAGCCACCCCTTCTCTTCCTCGTCCCCTCTTCACTCCTGACACCTTCCCAGCTACACTCCCAAAATCAAACCCGCCCGTTCCTTTCAACTTAGTTTCAATCAATACCAACACATCCATCTTCTCACAAACATTATGGCTATCTCTTCCTTTTTACTCTCCTCTGTACTGCATACACGCACATTAAAAGACCCAAACCGTAGGGTTCTGGTTACATAGAGTAGGATGCCTAGTAATACCACTGTTTTGTTTTTTTGTCGCTTTTTACGACTCAAGTGGGAACGTTCGGTGGCAGTATTCTTTCTCCCCTACAATAGGGTTTGGCGAAAAGGAAACAAATATTCAGAGAAGTGGTACAGCACAGTATTAAGAATGGGGAGACAGTATGATGAAGGGACAGTCGCAGTATAATAAAGTAGCATAATTTCTCTATGAATAGAATTTTTCTTTATCACAGACAAAAATATGTGTGGCTCTGTTTCGTAGAGGCACCCCATATAGCCCCTAAAATATCATCTGCATACTACTGAGCAGATTTTAGCCTCACAATAACAGGTCAGCTATTGAGATATGCTATTTCAGACAGTAGAAATTTTAGAATGTAGTAAAAATTAGGGAACTGTAACGAAACACTTCAAAATAGGACAAGATGAAACGTGGCAGTGGTGTTGCTCATATAAACAATGATATGGAAAGACCGGTTGCGGGTGGGTCAGTTTTATTCCCTTGTAATGAGATGACAGTGGCTTATAAAAGTCATTAATAGACATTAACCAGAGGAACTATAGATTTATGCACAAAGCTTCAAAAGTAAGTAATAGACATTAACCAGAGGAATTATAGATTTATGCACAAGGGTAATGGCTTCAAAAGTAACCAATAGACATTAACCAGAGGAACTATAGATTTATGCACAAAGGTAATGGCTTCAAAAGTAACTAATAGACATTAACCAGAGGAACTATAGATTTATGCACAAAGGTAATGGCTTCAAAAGTAACTAATAGACATTAACCAGAGGAACTATAGATTTATGCACAAAGGTAATGGCTTCAAAAGTAACTAATAGACATTAACCAGAGGAGCTATAGATTTATGCACAATGGTAATGGCTTAAAAAATAATTAATAGACATTAACCAGAGGAACTATAGATTTATGCACAAAGGTAATGGCTTCAAAAGTAACTAATAGACATTAACCAGAGGAACTATAGATTTATGCACAAAGGTAATGGCTTCAAAAGTAACCAATAGACATTAACCAGAGGAACTATAGATTTATGCACAAGGGTAAAAACATACTAAGTATGACTACAAGTTATTAGAAAATTCTTTAATCAAAGAAAACAATGAAAAGAATCTTTGAATAATCATCAGTAACGACCTTAAAGCACTCAAGCGTTGTACTTTTGCTTTAGAAAAGGGGAGTAGGACAACATTTTCGCTTCAAATATCGAATAATCATCAGCCAAATATACTCGTATATTGCTCCACCTACACTCGGAATATGTAGTTTTCTCACTGGTCCGTAAATCTCAAGCTTTAACAGATTGCAAAAAGCGATTGTATAGATTTGAGTGACAGAGCTCATATCAAATATAAGAAATAAATTATATGAAAACCGCTGAAAATATTTGAGCAAGTTCCCCCTAAAATAAACAAATAATTACATCGATTACATTTGGAATTTTAAAGTTTATTTAGATAGGCACATAAGATAAAAAGTTACGATGTATTTTTTCCAATTTCGATACGGACTAAAAAGTCTCTTGTCGGCATATTTTGTAACTCAATGTGACCTTGCTTGTGTTAGGACCTTTTTTTTTCCAAGTAATGGGGAAGATATTTACCGTATACGGTTACATCCTAAATATAGTTGAAAGAATTGTTGCAATGTGGTGCAGTCCCAATAAGAATAGCCTCAGTAATAACGTACAATTTGCAACGTCGTACAATGTCTTAGGTTTCAAAACAAAATTACACCTTTTACCCATCTATTTGTATCAATCTCCGGACGACACAAGAAACGTTTCGTGACTGATATGCTGAATTTACATTACATCTAGTGTTATAGTGTTATAATTTCACATAGTATATTATGATACTGCATTTGTGCAGTCTTCGTACATAATGTTAAGCTTATGTGATTGCATAGCTTGAAGGTTTCAATGAGTATATCTGTTCGTATCATTTCCAGTTACGGATTTGGAAGATAAGTTGATATATTGCGCAGTCACTATCCTACCGTTGTAGAACGAAGATAGTGTAACTGACTCTCTTGCCAATTTCAAAAGTTATTCATTGACAGATAAGAGGTTAAACTTAACCATCCCTTCTATACGAGAAATTACTTTTATTTTTATTTTATTATTCATTTATTCATTTGTTTATTTAGTTATTTATTTATCTATTTATTTATTTATTTATTTATTCATTGATTGATTGATTGATTGATTGATTGATTGATTGATTGATTGATTGATTGATTGATTGATTGATTGATTGATTGATTGATTGATTGATTGATTGATTGATTTATTCATTTATTTATTTATTTATTTATTTATTTATTTATTTATTTATCTATTTATTTATTTATTTATTTATTTATTTATCTATTTATTTATTTATTTATTTATTTATTTATTTATTTATTTATTTATTTATTTATTTATTTATTTATCTATCTATTTATTTATTTATTTTAATCTGAATGTCCGTCAGCCGATATGATTCTGTCATGAAGAATTCTTTCGGTTGTAGAATGGTTTAGAAAAGAGTATATGAATAAAATGTGTATACTGTTCACATTGGGCAGCTTTTTGATAAATTCTTTAGATTATCATAGCTATCCTCCCGACTTTACGTCACAGACTCTAGCTTATCTAATGTAATGTGCGTAGGTCCGTAAAAGCAGCAACGACTGCAACAGCACTGTAGGAGAGAGGCCAAACGCAGAGTATGGGATCCAATGTATTTGATGTTTCGCCCAGTAGGGCTTCTTCAGAAATAAAGTCAAATATATTGGATCCCATACTCTGCGTTTGGCCTCTCGACTACAGTACGTAGGTCCGTTCACGCCAGTTTTCAATCTTCACCACTCTTCTGAGGAGCTGCCACGAAGATAAACGGAGAGTGGAGGCAGCCAGAGAGAGAGGAAAGGGCCACTCGGTATGGAAGAAGACAAGTAAGATGAACTGTATCCCCTTTGCAAGATACGTATAACAATGACAAAAATAATCATATCTTAACCTGCTTGTTGTGCCGTGCGGCTGTTTGGTTTCGGCCGCCCGTACTTCGCGCGAGACGAACCCACTTGTCCCAGAAGTCCAAACGTATAGAGTGAAGGTGAGGACCCAGGTGGTGATGCACCTCTTGACGTGATCTTCTCACCCTTTAGTTTATTGAACTGGAACTATTTTTTAGCTGCCTGCCCTTAGCCTTGTGTGGGAGAATATTGTTATATACTTACTACTTCTTTATATATATATATATACATACATATATATATATATATATATATATATATATATATGTATATATATGTATATACCTATATATATGTGTATATATATATATATGTATATATATATATATTTGTCTATATATATATATGTATAGTATATATATAAAATTATCTGACATGTAATCTTAGGTTAAAGTTAGCATAAACATTTTGGGTGACTTTGATCAGACTAATTATAATGATATTTCTTTCAGCTATGTTGTTGTTGAAAGTAATCACTGTGGCATCATTCTATTCGATAGGATATTTGAAAGTTCTGAGATATTTGAAAATGGTAACTGAATGAAATAAAACATTTGATGTTTGTCAGAAAATATCAAAGGTTGAAATAGAAAAACAAAAATCAATAAAAGTCAAGGATACAATAGATAGTGATGGGTCATTCAGCACTTGATAATATTAAAGAAACGTTGCAGTAAAATAGATGAATTGACTATAAGTGAATAGACTGAAATTGGTGAGAGTAGATGAAAAAATAATTGTATTTTTAGAATTGAAGAAGGATCATATCATGTTAAAATTTGACATTATAAAAATCAATAAAGTCAAAGATGCAGTTTCAATTGTCATGGGCAATAATTTGGCACTTGTTGATATTGAAAATAAAAGATGTTCCGGCTGAACAACTATATGATATAAGGTCAATGTCAATGAATTTAGTGGTAAATCACAATTTATAGTAAGTGGAACAAATGTGTTTATGAAATGGCAGTTGCCGACAAGTCTATCGAAATAAATACCATTTGAGGATGAAGGCTTTAATAGTACGGCTTTTTTGCTTATTACAGTTTTTTAAGAACAATGTCGTAACACACATGACTGAGATTAATAAAGATGGTTGCAGGGAACGAGGGAGGTCATGGGAGCCTAGGAAATGCTGGGAAGATAGGTCAAATGTCTTGGTACGGGATAAGAGAGGATGGATCAATTTTCTAGATGCAGGAAAGGTTAAGAAGATGGATCACTTGTCTGGCTGCAGGACATTAGTTCACTGGCATTAAGGAAAAAAAAAAAAAAAAAAAAAGAGGGTGATTGTCCTAAACATATACCACATAAAACTGTGAAATATGCGAAGTACTGGATTGCTTATAGACTGTAATTTGGAATGAGTATAGGTGACCAAGAAATACCATGGGCCCCGCATGTGATGGGTGGAATTTGTCAATGAAATTTAGGTGTATGGCTGAGAGGTGTAGGAAAAGTAATGCTATTTGCTGTACCGAGAGTATGGCGAGAGCCAAAAAATAATCACGATGATTGCTACTTTTCTATGATTAACACATCAAAGTACAAAAATACCAAAATAGATGAATAAATAAATAGATAAATGAGAAAATAAATAAATAAATAAACAAATAAATAGATAAATAAATAAATAGGTAAATAAACAAATAAATAAATAAATAAGTAAATAATAAATAAATAAACAAAAATAATAAATAGATAAATAAATAGATAAATAGATAAACAAATAAATAAGTAAACAAATAAAAATAAACAAATAAATAAATAAGATAAACAAATAAATAAATAAATAAATAAATAAATAAATGAATAAATAAATAGATAAATAAATAAATATATAAATGAATAAATAAATAAATAGATAGATAGATAAATAAATAAATAAATAAATAAATAAATAAATAAATAAATAAATAAATAAATAAATAAATAAATAAATAAATAAATAAATAAATAAATGAATAAATAAATAAATAAATAAATAAATAAATAAATAAATAAATAAATAAATAAATAAATAAATGAATAAATAAATAAATAAATAAATAAATAAATAAATAAATAAATAAATAAATAAATAAATAAATAAATAAATAAATAAGGGAAGAAAATCCCTTTCATATCCCAGCATTTTACCCTCAATTGCACCTGTGTCACAAGATGATAACTTACTGGTTCTACGTCCACCAGAAAATGCAAATAAATCCTATCAAATTGTAAACTCTATTCTTTGGCACAGAATCAAAATCTTCCAAATATCTAGCTATGTTTTCTTGTAATTCCATTGCACATAAGATTTATATTTATGTTTCAGTTGATAACTACATATATTTTACATGTAGGGAATAAGATGGAGGTGTCATTAGGAGAGTTAGAAGGTTGTGACAATAAAGAAATGGTCGAAATTTTTTAGCCAAGAGAGAGTACCTGCCCACACTATCCAAACGAACGTGAACTGGATGAACTCATCAGGGATTTGGGTCTCACTAAGTCAGAGGCTGAGCTTCTAGCATCTAGAATGAGTGAATGGAATTTGTTGGGTGAGTACTGTAGACTAACACTATACAGGAAGCGCCATGAGGAATTTGAAGTATACTTTTATTTAAGTGAGGATCTCTGCTTCTGCGAATATATTAATGGCTTATTTACAACTATTGGAATTGATTACAACCCTGGACAATGGCGACTGTTCATAGATAATTCTACAAAAAAAAGAAAAAAAAAAGAAAAAAATCAAAGCTGTTTTACTACATAATGGGAATCAGTACACAACTCTGCTTCTCGAGAAGGTAAACTATGATGAGTTTTGGTGGGATGTTTGTAATGATTTTAAAATACTCGTTTCTTACTTGGATTATAGGTTGGGTGCACCAAATTATTGATGTTTTCTTTGCCTATGGGACAGTCGGGCTGATAATAAACACTACCAGAAAGTGGAGTGGGCCCCTTCGAGATGACTTGCGGCCAAGAAAACTCAATGTTATTAGGCAGCTGCTTGTAGACCCTGCCTGTTTGTTTATTATTTAACTTTACTATTTACCTGTTTGTTTATTATTTAACTATACTTATGCATTTATTTATGTATTTCATTTGTTATTTACATTATTATAGTTTTTATTTATTATTCTATTATTAATATGATTTTTTCTTTTTGCATCCGACCTAGATATGGATCAAAAGGTCTCCTGTCGGCATGCTCCGCCTTTGTAATCCTTTGTAAGTGCTGCTAACCCTACTTCATATAAAGCTTGGTTTGGTCAAAGAGTTTGTGAATGCTTACTTCTTCTCTTATACAGTACTACCTTCTTCATTTCATCATCCCACCACTCACTACCCTCCCCTCTATTTCCTCCTATCCTTCTTATTCCACATATTATCTCTGTACACCTTGTCTCTTCCTCCTTGAAATACCCCCACCTGCTTCCACTCTATCCTTGACCACATTTCTCTCAGCTTCTTGTGCTCCTGCTCTTTTTCCTTCTCATTTAAACATGTTGCTCAAAGTACCTCTCTACTTTCCGTTCTTTTTCTCTTTCTCCACCTATCCTCCGTTCTCAACTTACCTTCCACCAAAAGATGACCTGATATTCGCCCACGCTCTCCTCTAAGAACATGGACATTCAAAATTCTTCCTTTTTTTTCTAGATTCCACTACATAGTCCATTTATGCCTTATAAACCCCCCTTCCATCCAACACCCTCTCTCCTGTGTACTTATGCTTGACTTTCATTCTGTACACTGTGTTAGCTTTCATCAATTCTCTTTCTAAACATATCTCCACCATTAACTCTCCACCATGATTTTTACCAAACACTCCAGTTCTCAACAACTCCATCTTTTGGTTCATACCGTACTCTAACATTAAGATTTCCCAATACCACTATATTGACATTCCTACCAAAACTCTCTACGTATTCATTCAAATCTGTCAAAAAAAAAAAAAAAAACTCCCATTCCGCTACATTCTCCTCACTACCAGGCCCATATGCGCCTACAAAGGCCAACATTTCCCTTCCCAGTTTCACCTTCATCCACATTAACCTTGAAGAACTCTCCTCCCACTCCACCACACGCTTACCTACACCCTCACTTACTAATAGAGCCACCCCTTCCTTTCTTTTCCTCTGCTCACTCCCGACACTTCTCCACTACATTCTCAATCTCAAAATCACCCTACCATTTCATTTTAGTCTCACTTAATTCCAACACATCGATCTTCCTTCTCACAAATAATTTGCCTATCTCTTTCCGTTTACTCTCATCTGTGCCACTCCCACGCACATTAAAAGGTCTAAATCTTAGTGTTATGGTTGGGAAACTCTGAGTGTGATGTCTAGTCCCGCACTTCGTCCCGTTTTAGCGGCCTTTACGGACGGAGTGGGAAGACTCGATGGAAGTATTCCTTTACTCTTTACCACAGGATAAGGCAAAAATGAAAATATATACTCAAAGAAATGGTACAGGACAGTATTAAGGGGGGGGGGGCTGACAACATAACGGAGGGGGAGTCGCAGCACGATTGCAAATGCAAAATAGAATATAAATCATTTAGGTTAAAAATATTCTGTAACATTGGGGTTCATCCTGACCTTGACTTGGACCTTGGCATTGACATTGATCTTGACTTTGACCTTGATCCTAACCTTGATCCTGACCTGAACCTTGACCTTGTTCTGAATCTAAGAGTGGACTAGGCCTTGGCACAATTGCAGTATTTCATAAATATAATGGGCATAAGGGCCATTGGTTAAATTACCTTAACGTTTCATGTCAACTGATTTAGCCATTTAGCTATAATGTTTCAAACAATGAAACAAATAAAACAAGGGAGGAATAAAAAATAGAAAAAAGGAGAGAAGCCTATAAAGGGAGACATGCAAAGAAATGGAGAAATGGAGAGATGTGGAGAAAGCGAAAGGAGGAGAGAAGCGGAGAAATTGAGAAAAGAAAATCGCAGAAAGAGAGAGAAGCAAAATCGTGGAAACTGAAGAAGCAAAGAAGCAATCTCAACTCAAACAAACGACATGACTAAGTGAGGTTAAACTGACATTTGTCATACGAGTCAAAACCAATCGGCTTATTTAAACAGTATAGATACAATTTCACATTCATGGAGACAGGAATCATGAGTGCCGTCAGAGCGATTACGTTGTTTTTTGACGAGTTGCTTTTAGATGCATCGATATTGGACGCGAGCGTAATGGACGCATAACATATTGACGCAAGTTTCGCAAAGTAGAATAATCATTCATCCATAAAGTGAACTAAGTCAATTGTAAGAATTCAATACTAATTTTGGTAGAAAATGTCATAATAGAAGAATTTATTGTTAATCATATTTAACGTTTATGTTTTACGTAACGAGAGTTCTAACTATTATTCGAAATAAATTAGATACATCTGTAAGCTTTTCAATGTTAGATATCATAATACAAGTTGACGCAGGCGTATGTGGTAAACATTTCATAGTACGTGAGTCATTGCTAATTAGTTTACACTGTTAATTAGATTCTTAATTGAATCCGAGTACATCATGATGTCATAAAGGGCGCTATTAAACCTTTGATATAAACAGATAAAAGAAGGGAATGTCCCCTTGTATAAACAGGTGAAAGGATTACAAAAAGAAATAATAATAAGAGATGTAAATTAGTAGATAAAGAATTAGTGTAGGAAGACGTGAAATATTGAAAGAAGTGTATTCTGACGTACTGACTTACAGGATTTCGATTACAAAGCTGATAACAGTGAAAATAGAAAGTGGATCAAAATAGATCATTCGGAGTTAGAGACGATTCTCTCAAGCAAGCAGTTAACAGATAACAAAATCTAAGCGTTTTCACTTAAAGGTCTTTAAATTGTCTTCGATGAAGAAACATTAGACACAGGTTTCACAAAACTGAATTATTCCCAGTTAATACTAGTTTTGATATTTTGAATATCATTATAGAAGAGTCTGTCATCTCGTAAATTGATCGGTGTAATATGTAGTTTAACTATTTATGGAAGTGCTTGAAATTGATTTGCAAATCTTTCAATGTCGCATGCTACATGTTACGTTATAATATACTAATTTCATGTTTCGCATTTCATGCCTGTCGTCCTTGTACCTCATCCCATACATTTCATCTTTGTTGCCACCATCTTATCACGTCTTTTCCTTTTCTGCATGGGAGGACGGAGAGGGGGGGTCGCCGAATTTATGAAGCGGCCTTGCTGTGGATATGCTGTGTCTTGCGACACTGCTTCTGACCCAGGGCAGTGGACAGGATGCAGGGGTGACCCGTCATCCAGGAGGTGCCAAGATAAGAGGGAGGGAGGAGGGTGGAGGGGAGTGGAATATATAGGAAATGGAATGGGTGGGAGTGGTTTCTATGCCTTTTTCTTTTTGGCTACCACCCCGTGTAGGGGGAAAAAAGCCTTGGTATATGTATGTATGCATCTAATGAATTGTGTTAATTAGAAATATTTTGATTAAAAAAGCGTCTATTAAAAATATATCCCGCGATTGAATGCAGTAAAAAAAAAAAAAAAAAAAAAAAAAAAATTATGTCAGTAACCCCATCCAAGTACAAAATCGGTGTATGGGGCTTACGGGACGGTAGTCAAATACAACGACGTTTTCAGCAAATATAAATATATTTGGTTACAATATATTCGGTCATATGACATTTGGGCATACGACATTCGATCATACGACATTTGGCTACAAATTAACAGCACCATTTGGTCAAAGGGTGAAATCTTATTTTTTTTTTTAAAAACTTAATCATATTCAATTATACTATTGTGCCACTTCGTACTAGAAAGCAAAATAAATAATCTTTTATTATCAATTGAACTCTTTTCATCCAAATTTCATCTATTCACATTACATCGACGTATAGAATGGAAATCATAACTTTATCTCCATATCTGCTGCTAATTTATATTTACAGGCTTCCACTAAAGATCTGTATGCATACAACAAAAAGCCTCCTCTCCCTTAAAAGGGACTGATCAAGTCAAACCTTATACTCATGGTATAATCTTTATCCCTCCCAAAATCCATTCGTCGGACCTCTCCATATCAGCACTTCTTGGATGAGGGGTCATTCTCGTCCTCCAGAAAGCTGCTCAGTCCACAGATAATGGAGCTTGATAAAGCGCCTCCACAACACAGCTCGACAACTTTATCTCCATATCTGCTGCTAATTTATATTTACAGGCTTCCACTAAAGATCTGTATGCATATAACAAAAAGCCTCCTCTCCCTTAAAAGGGACTGATCAACTCAAAACTTATACTCATGGTATAATCTTTATCCCTCCCAAAATCCATTCGTCGGTCCTCTCCATATCAGCACTTCTTGGATAAGGGGTCATTCTCGTCCTCCAGAAAGCTGCTCAGTCCACAGATAATGGAGCTTGATAAAGCGCCTCCACAACACAGCTCGACAACTGGAGCTGGTTTAACTCCTCTCCCGCCTTCATCCACTCAAGAAATTTATGGAGCAGAGAAGAGCATCCCATCAGACCACGTGATCTCCTCATCCATTTGTAACCACTCTCCATTTACTTTTATCGTTTGCACTATCACGTACTTGTTCAACAGATTTGCTGCTTATATCCAGTGTTAACTTTACCCTGTCCATGCAAGACATTATTGTTTTGGTTTTTTAGTGCTCTCCATCTAATTCTGTTTTCCAAACTCTTTGTTATCCCTCCCTCACTTTTTCTTCCCAAATGCCAATTATATCCTTACATTCTTTAAATTTACTTCATTTCCTCGCGCGCTTTCCAAATCGACAATTATCACATATCCATCCTGTTTACACCTTCACCACTTTATCTCAATCATCTTTATGCTTTTCTTTTCTATCTCTTTAAATTCCACGTCTTTGCTACGTTCGATACCGTTGGCACGATTACTCGTCATAAAATCCTTTTGTTCATCCTCAAATACCTATTTCTTAAACCACTTCATTTTCTCAAAAAATCTAAATACTCCCTTAACACTATCATTTACCTCTAACGCCATTCGTCTATTTGCTATATGTGACCCAAATTCGAGGCTATATTTGTCCAAATTACTTTCGAGCTTACACTTCTCAAATAACCAACCATTCCTATACGTGTACATCAATACTGGCACACACACACATACGCACATATACGCATACAGGCTCAGGTACACACACACACACACACACACACACACACACACACACACACACACACACACACACACACACATACACACACACACACACACACACACACACACACACACACACACACACACACACACACACACACACACACACACACACACACACACACACACACACACACACACACACACACACACACACACACACACACACACACACACACACACACACACACACACACACACACACACACACACACACACACACACACACACACACACGCACACACGCACACACGCACACACGCACACACGCACACACACACACACACACACACACACACACACACACACACACACACACACACACACACACACACACACACACACACACACAGACACACACACACACACACACACACACACACACACACACACACACACACACACACACACACACACACACACACACACACACACACACACACAGACACGTGTATATATATATATATATATATATATATATACATATATATATATATATATATATATATATATATATATATATATATATATATACACATATTAGAGCAAATTCTACTTCTTCTTTTGTATTCTTTGGTACACTACTAAAGTCACAGATGAATTTACTGACCCAACTACGGACTTCGACGAGTAAAGCTCTTGGTAAAATTATACTCTTTTTACCATTCTGTCTTTGCATTTAATGGTCTCTCCATTTCTATCCTTCAAACATATCATTTGCCGTCTTTCTAAAACATGCCTGCGCTCGGTCCCTTCAATATTTTTACCTTTCCGAATAGTTTTCTCTATTTCATTCATGTTTCTCTTTCTTTTCTCTGATCTCTGCCTTTTGTTGATAAGCTTGTAGGTATTCTCCAAGATCCTCACAAATAGACTGTCAAATTTTAGGTGTAAACCAACCGAGAGGACAGGCAGGCTTCAGAAGCGGATATTCGACTCTAGATCATTTGTAGGCTAAAAAACCAACTAATCGAGAAAACGACAGAATACATATTTACCTCTTTGTTTATTTTCGTAGATTACAAGAAGGCCTTTGACTCCTCACAAAAAATAGCAATATTAAACTGTCTACGCAAGCAGGATACAAGCGAACAGATTGTAAGGATTCTAGAAAAGATTTATGCGAAAGGTACCGCTGTAATTCGACTACATAAAGATAGAGAAAAGATCAAGATCCAGAAAGGATCTATGATGAGTAACTCATTGACCATCTAGCAACTTGTAGGTTTCCAGACTTCTATAGGCTCTTAAAGTCATGTGTTATATCTACTTTTGAAGTTTATAAAATACTGATATGTATCACTGTAGCTGTCTAGAAGATCGCCACCTAGCAGAGTCGTAATGTTTTTCCCCTTATACTTTGGTATGTTATAAGGGTCTTTAGTCCCTATTTCTTCACACTTTTCACGGTATTGTGCCACAGAGTTTAAGTTTAATGTCTTAAGGACATAATTTGATAACGAAACATCACCAGCAACTTCCCCTGCCATCGTAAATGAGGTAATGTGTGTGTATGTACATCGTCAATGACCAAAGAAATAGGGTTTGTTTACATCTCGACATGGCCAGAGGGTCCGGCTCACTTGTTCGGGGCGGGGCTTAATGACGTCAATGCATACCATCTATAGTTCTCTTCACATATGACACTTTCTATGATCTTGTCATCATCAGAAAATAAATTTGCGTAGCTATCTCTTCCATTCATCACAATATTAGTCTATTTTCAGAACATGGTTGGTATAAATATTGAGCCCTTTGTTAACCTAATTATCACCTCTCCCTGCAATCCGCTATTTTGTTCTTATATATCATTCGCATACACTTATCATCCAGGGAATCCTCTATATGTTCAAGCATGTTCTCTTCAAATCCTACTTTGTTTCCCACCTTTCTTATCCTTTTGTGCACACTTGAAGGAGATCAGGCTATCTCAAATAATTCCTTCAGCATTGTGATATTCCTTGCGGTATTTCTTCTGCTTAATGTGTGAAAAGCCTTTACTTGAGTGTCATCGTGTACGCTACTGTAAAGACACATGAATATTTGAATAAGGCTGGGATCTGCACGCGCTCGGTCTACAGCACAATACATATCTAGTAAAATACCTGTAGGTCATACATCTAATTCAAATATAATTTGATCAATTTTATGCTAATCAGTGTTCATTATACTTGAGCCTGTAAGGCCTACTGGAGGGCTGGGCGTGAATCTACTCCCATGTCTCCGATTTTCCCAATTTCTCTCTCTATTCCCACCTCGATTCCAATTTCGATTGGACCGAGTGAGTGAGGGGGAGGTGCATAGCACGGAGAAATAATATTCAGTTCGGTGATTACAAACTATTTCTATTTTTTAGAGGAAAGTCATTTCGCTGTTTGTGGTGAGTGCGTCTATTTGTACATTTATGCACCTATTTATATGCGAATAGGCATTGCATTTTTCTCTGGGTGTTTTTTGTATCAATTTGCTATATAATGATGTGCAATCTCTTACGATGTGAGTTATTTACAATTTTTTTTTTTGCAGTGTAAAGGTAAAAGTTCATCAAAATAATAACTTAAGTAAAATAGACACTAGGTCAATGCTAATCAATAGAGCTTTATTCTGCATAGTTGCATATAAAACTTAACAATGGACAATGTGGAGTCCAATGGAGGGAATTGACTAGGAGAGGGCATGTCGAATTTTTTTACATATGAATTTTCGTTAGTATATATATATGTATATATATATATATATATATATATATATATATATATATATGTGTGTGTGTGTGTGTGTGTGTGTGTGTGTGTGAGAGAGAGAGAGAGTGCCGATTGCACTATGTATAAGAATATCTTGATGTATGATATTATACAGGTAAATTATGATATGTACTAAAATTAATTACGAATCACGGCTTGTGACATTTGATCTGTGTCAAGTACCAATTGTATAATGTTCGAGTGTATTGACAAATTATGATATGTACTAAGTTTAATTACGAATCACGTTTGATATATGTTGAGTACATATTGCACAATGTCTGAGTGTACTATGGTAATATATAAGTGAGAAAATACCGATGATATGTATGAGAAATGGTAGAACCTAGAACCTAACGGCAACCAAGCCTGTGTTGTTACGCACGTAGTTTACAATGTATGTAAAATAAAATGGAAAATGTTATTGTCAAAATTGATGTACTGTAATGATCCATTATATATATATAATAAAACAAAATAAGATTAAAGAAAATCTAGGAAAAAGGAGAATGTTGAGTGGAACATAACTCGTATATTTATTTACGATCCCTTAGACGTATTCCTCCGCCACGAAAGTAGTGCGCATTTTCCTCATTAGGATCTTAATCATAAATGTTCTTTCTGTGTGTAGTCGTTAAGTTGACAACATCTCCGTAAGTGCCATGGCAGTCATTTTTGGTAAGCATTGAAAGAGTATATTGTTATGTAATGCCACTGTTTGAAATAATATGCAAGAGTTAGTGGATAAGTCATGTTAATTAGTAATATATTTGGTTGCTCAGAATAGCAAAGGATCACGAAGATATGTAATGATGAATGTTGTGGAGGCGGGTAACAAAATCATGGTAGGAATCATGAAGTTGAGTTTAATGATTGTTATTGGCAAATAGTGTGCTTAATTATTGCATTGATTTGAGAGATAAATTATGAATGAAAATTACAATGTGACACAATTTGAAGAAACCACACCGTCTGTATAAGATCAGACCGAAGGGCAACAATAAAGAAGTTTGACGTGTGCGTTATGATTGTTTTCCATCCCTCTGTACCTCATGCCCCTCCACCTTCGGAGACGGCGATGACAATATATATGTATTAATTTGAGTTTTGCCAAAATTTGATCGATTATCTGGTGAAACCAGGTTAAAAAATTTAAAAAAGATAAGTTTTTACATCTTCCAACAAATAACACGAAAGTGGAATGTTTAGTTCACTGAATACACTACGGTAGAATTCATCACTACCAATTTTCTGAATATGAATTTATGTCAATCTGAAAATTGATTTTGGAACAAAACAAGACAAAAAAAATCGTGATATACAAGTTTGTTATTCACCAATAAATCGATGCGTCTTTATGAGCAATATAGATATGTACTCAATCGACCTTGAATATTTCAACATTCGGACATACTTTAGGTTTTAAAGTTGTACCGTTGTAATCATTATGAATTTGTTTTTGAAGTCTATGTTTACTAATAGACAATACTCACACATTTCTATCAGACATAATCCCTGCCGACTTACCCATATTTTCATCCAATGAATGCATTTTCCCCAGAATTTCTGACGATTGTCACTAATTACCATACGTTGTTCTTAATAAGCGCATTGAGAATATGACCCAGGATACTAGACCAAAAGGTCTCAGACATGGCACGAACACTCAAGAACAAAGCGAGAGTAATTGGCACTCGCACGTTGAGAAAAGGTCCCGCGAACCAGGCCGGGCTCATTTGGCCGGAGTGTCTGGATGACCGTTGACCCACGTAGTGTCGTGACCCTAATTTTGGCAGAAGAGTGTTTTCATCTGTGGTTGCATAATGCCTGGGAGTTTTTTTTTTTTTTCTTCTTTACCTAGTTGTATTATACGGGAAGGGAGCTATGCTCATGCTGACCCGTCTTTGTATCTCTCAGCAATTTTTTTTTTCTTAAAATCTTGAATAGTGTTTGCACACATTGTTTCTTTCTCTCTCTCTCTCTCTCTCTCTCTCTCTCTCTGTGTGTGTGTGTGTGTGTGTGTGTGTGTGTAACCATAATCCTACATATTACAACACCTATGGAAAACTACACCGCAACATACATACGAACATACATATACACACACCATTAACTTCTTCCTTCACGTGACCAAGCCGTGAAATAACCCTGATTCCTAAGAACACCTTTTACTCATACACAATATATGAATAACCAGTAATAACTATTTATTCTAATTATGACAATTATTATAAAAAATAGTATCAATTTTTTTTATCACCAAAATCAAATGTAAACTATTTATAACTTGTAAACTGTCCAAAGTGCTGATGTCAGCTTTTGTAGATGCATCCACCAACAGAGAGAAGAGCTGTCAGTCTTTAGATGGAAAGCAGACCAGGAACGTCTGCTGGTGTAATTTAGACTAATAGACTTTTTCAAGAGGTCTAGTGGTCTTGGATTTATTCACCTAAGAAAGAATTTACAGTGTACATATAAATATATATATATATATATATATATATATATATATATATATATATATATATATATATCACTTAGACAAAATGTTGTAGCACATTTGTAATAGTTGATCACAAAGAACCCACAGTCGGAATAAAAAGGAAACTTAAGAAGAATGTGTAACTTCTATATTTCGGCTAATAGCTATAGCCCTCTTCAGGAAAGTACAGATTACAAGAATTTGCAGAGACATAAGTACAATGAGATGTGAGTAGAAGGGGAACACGCAGAGTTAAAACAGGACGACCCGTCACGCAGGGCGGAGTCAGAGGAGAGGGGGAGGTGTGAGGTCATGAGTAAAACGGGCTGGAAGAAGGGTCGGGAGGGTGATAGTTCTTAACCAAGCGGCTCACAGCTAGCCGTGAGATAATGTCCGGGGACCATTGACCTTTGGAGATATTCAAGTTTGGAGATTCTTCGATTAAGGCTGATTAAAAAAAAATTCTCCTAAAACTACAGTTGGACTTGAACAAAATTTTGGCCTTGTCCCAGTCAAGACTGTGATTTTTGGCACTGACGTGTTGGAACACAGCGGAATTTTCTTGGGCACACCTAATGGGTATTTTGTGCTCCATTAACCTGGTGTTAAGATCCCGTCCGGTCTGACCAAGGTACATTAAATCACAATCTTTACATTTCCCTTCAACCTTTGATGAACATTAACAATTTGTTTGTTAATGTTCATCAAAGGTTGAAGGGAAATGAGTCCCTTCTTTACAAGGAAAGCTATACACTTTGTTGGCCAAATTTTATAGAAACTCCAAATTGTGTTCCCTTCGAGCTATGAGGTAGAGAGTGGAGACATAATTTTCGTGCTGCTCAGGACTTTATTATAACTTATTTTTCTGAAAACTTTGTAATCTCAATCAACCAAGGTAGCGCCATCAGTTCGACCATATCCTACAGTTCCTTCCCCATTTCTCTCAGAACGACCAAAACCCTAATCAAGTTCCTCGTTATTGCTGAAGATTAGGTCTGAATCTCATCAAGTTATTCATAGGATTTGTTAAAGCGTTAGGAATGCAAAGGACAAAATGTTACGTGTAATATACAACATGAAGCATGTTATATCCAACATTAAACACGTAACAGGAACAAGTATGTGCAGCATGCACCATATCGTATGCTCTATGCAACATGTTACAGGCAACATGCACTATATTGCATGCTCTATGCAACATGTTACATGCAACATATTACATGCAGCATACAAGATGTTATATGAAGCATGCAGCATTTTAGGGGCAACTGGCAAAATGTTACATGCAATATGTTACAGGGAATGCGTAGCATATTACATAAAACATATGGCATGCAACAGGGAACATGCTAATGGTAACAAAATATACGCAACGTTCAATGTTATAAATAACATGCAACATAATATATGTATCATGTAACATGCTGCATAGAAGATGCAACATTTTACATAGATCATGCAACATGTTATATACAACATAAAGCATATTACATTCAACATACATCATACCAATGTAAAATGCAACATATTGCATGCATAATCTAACAGGTTAATGCCCTATGGAGCATATTACATTCAACATGTTACATGTATCAAGTAATATTTCCTATGCAACATAGTCTTAGGATTATGTTTTCGAAGTTTCCAGGGATAATGTGACGAAGAAACGGCCGGACGAGTGGATGGACAAACACAGCTCTCATTACAATATAGATTATTGCCGTAGTAAGGCACAGTGGCTACATCGTCCCTCACGGGATAGGCCGGGAGTTCTGCAATAAATCCACAATACTGAACACCAAATCTAGGAAAAATAGGTTAAACCACCTAATTCTATATTGGATATTCAAGTTAGAATTCAGTATTCAAATCTTTCGTTGCGAAGTGCTCTCCTTCGGTTGAATAGAATCGCCTAGTATCAACGGTGATAATTCTAAAGTTGTAAAAATACAAAACAAGTGTCAATCATTTTGGTAAAATTAAAATGTCATAGATATGTCCAAAAGCTGGAGCAGGTAATGGGGTAATTTAATTACTAATGTTCCGCAGGAGAGGAGAGTTTCAAGCCTTTGAAATGCATCAGAGTGTACGGTACATGTACTAATATTGGAACGTATAATTCTAGTGAAATTTAATCCCGGCTTTACAGATGAATTTTTCTGCTCAACATTTGTAATAACTATTGCTTTTCCCCACAATCAAATTAAATATAATTTGCATTTTTTTTTAATTTTAATTTCTAACGTAAGTTTTATTATATATATTTTTCTATTGCACTCCTGTTGGCATTTACAACTACTACTCTAATGTCTCAGTAGGTCTTGTGGCTCATTTTATATATATTTTTATGTAAACATAAGAATGGGTAGTTAATAATTCTAAAAGCAATACATAAATTAAAGGACCTGGTTATCAACCCTTTACAAATAACCAAGAAGAGAACGTAATGCAATATAAGATAATGAAGGATATTTCATATTTTGAAGTTACTGTTTTCAGAAACCAAATTAAACATATTTTACACTGACGTACACATGAAGAGTATTAATTTGTTCCTAATATGAAACTTTAATTTTCTTTGCCCTTGAAGAATGATAATGTCTACTGATCTATATTTCTATACTTACCTATTTATGTAAATATCTAATAGTCTGTTCCTTGTCTTCTCTTTGCTTACTTACCTATAATTACACGTTCAACATTATCATCGACCGAAATGTTTTTGTTGGAATGTTTTACAATCGTAAATCTATTGTACTCCACCCTCATCAGAACTTTTTCATTCTAAGCTAAGCGTGTATAGCCTATCTAGTCTCAATGATATCCCTAGGTTTACATCCACGCTGGTCACTAAAATGAGACGGTCCATAAGAAATACTGGGAAAAAGCTGTCGCCCTTTCTCTGTGAATACAAACGCACACAGAACCTCCTATCAACATCCTCGTGACTGTAGACGAGACTAAAACAAGGACACACCTTACGGTTCAATATGAAGACACAATGAAATGAGCCAATAATTAATAGGGTTTCGATGTTGGTTTAGTTTTGAATAAAAACAATCATTTTAGGGGAAAATTATATGACGTTACTAAGACAGAAGAGATTCCAGACAGTCGCCACTCCTACTTCATGACGTCCTCTTGTATTACACTTGGGTTTATACTTGGTTCTTGTTGCCAGTAAAATGCAGAGACATTGCTGGGTTTCGTGTACGTTACATGCTAGATACGCATATGGAATCCTACATCTTAACTTCATTTTTACTAGGGAGTATTTATCTCTTTTTGGTCTGCTGCAGTAAAGTTATTCTACTCAATTTGTGTGCACACTTCAATAGTAACGAGATTGAACTATGACCTGCTCTCTGTGGTCACGAGTGAATAAATCTTGACTGACATTTCTCTGTTGAGAGAAGCTAATGCCTTCATGTTATCAATAAGCTATTTTATCCACATGACAGACAAACAGACAGACAAAATGTCAGACTTAACAGAGAGAGAGAGAGAGAGAAATAAAGACGGAGAGAGAGAGAGAGAGAGAGAGAGAGAGAGAGAGAGAGAGAGAGAGAGAGAGAGAGAGAGAGAGAGAGAGAGAGAGAGAGAGAGAGAGAGAGAGAGAGAGAGAGAGAGAGAGAGAGAGAGAGAGAGAGAGAGAGAGAGAGAGAGAGAGAGAGAGAGAGAGAGAGAGAGAGAGTTACAAGAAGTCACAAGGAATCTCATTATCTCAGAATGTTTTACAACCCATATCGAGGGGGTACCGTTAAAAAGTGACCGGGAATTCATACTATTTCCATTATCTCGTGACTCACGAGGTGTTGTCTACCGTGTTGTCACGTACTGAATCAAAACACTCAGCATATACCGGAAGCTGTCCACTACCCCGAGTATGTTTACATGGAATATTCTAAATGCATATTGATTTTTTAATTAAATGGTAGGTGATATGAGTAATTGTTATACATATAAATAAAAGAAGAGACTTGTTAAACGAAGTGGCATCTCAGGTCAGGCGATGTTGCCCCTGCTCCCAAACAAGGAATTTCCGTGGGGTTGGGAGGGTGCGGTCGCTATGTCACAGATGTGTGGATCACTCATTCATCCTTTGTCAGTCACTTTAACTATACCGGTCATACATGTAAATATGAATAAAAAGGTGTCTCCCCATTTTCTTTGAAGATGGTTTAAACGTGGCAACGCTGCTGGTTTTGCCGGCCACATCTCATGGGTCACCAGATAATGGAAGAAGTATAATACTTACAGTAATGTGTGTAGCACCTTGTCTAACTGTCTTTTAAGTTGCTCAACTGAAGAGCTATTTACCACGTCCTTTAGTAGTCTGTTCCAAGTGTTGCAGAGTTTATAAATATAAAGATCACCAACCTCGTCACATGATTGCGAGGGACATTCACATTCAAGCTGAGGAGATGTCAATAGTCAGTATTATCAAATCCTTAAAGTATTTTGAAAACCTTTATTGACTGTCTTCGTAATCTCTTGGTTTCTAGAGAAAAGAGCCTAATACCTTGAGACGCCTCAGTAGCCCATGTGTCTAATGGCGGGAATCATTTTCGTTGATCGTGTCTGTAAAGTGTCAAGAACATTTCTTGATTCAGGTAACGATACTGTCTTCTGATGTAACCTAAAAGCTTTTGTGCCTTCATTTCTACTCCAATACACAATTTTGAGGACTTGAGGTCGCTCCTAATCAAGACACCCAAATCTTTTTCCAATTCTGCACTTCCTATGTCATGACCTAGAAGAGAATAATCTCCCTTCTGATTCGCATGCCCGATATGCATGATATTGCACTTATCCAGATTAAATGGCATCAGCTACTTCTTAGACCACTCTCCCACTTTCTCTAAACCTGACCCAAGGATTTCT
>NC_134780.1:2139827-2167327 GCF_046742065.1 Oratosquilla oratoria | reverse complement strand
GTCGCTGTAAATACCTGAAGAGAATCACCAACAATAGCGTGCCATCACAAATAATTGCCAACAGTCACCCCGGGACTCGAACCGGGGCCATGCTTGACGCCATGCGAAACTAGTCAGGAATAAACTCAAGAGTAAGACTCCTGTGTTTCCTACTCCACTTACGTCATATATATATAAATATGTATATATATATAATATATATATATATGTATATATGTATATATATATATATATATACTTCACACTAAAGCACATTCTCTGTCAATAACTTTGTGGTTATATCTAACTTTGTATGAAAATATGAGAGACGTTAGTATTTTGATTCATTTGACATATCGACAGCTATTTCATTCCTTATACTTTGGCGTATTAAAGGTATTTTTAGATACAATTGTAAATTATATGAATTAAGTACAGTGAAGATAGATATTTTTGGGGTACTCGAGAGGGTTGACCTACTAATTATTGTTATTTTTTATAATCTAAAGCACAATGATATACGATATGCATTTGGTGTAATTATAGTGTAGCACAGTGATAGACATAACATACACATCTGGATGTTTTGACAATGTGATATATTGCAATACAAAAAGGAAATATCTTAGATCGTCATAAAACTTCTAGAAACTAATAGGTACGATGGGCACTGTTGCAATACATTTAATTTAAAAAAGAACTTAAGCCGAAAAAATGGAATTACGGGAAAAAATTCTCAAAGTGTTGGCTATTCTTTGTTCTCCTTTTCTCTGTTCACATTCTATTTGGTTTTTGCTTGCTGTTTTCCTCTCATCCTTGCATCTAACTTCGCTCTATTACTACCCACCAATGTTGGTTCTCTCATGCATTCACTCCCTACTGAAATCTCACTCCCTATCCCCCGAGAACTTCCTACTCCCAATGCCCCTACGTCCCAATTTCCCTTTACTCTCTTCTCCCTCCACCCCCAAGTCCAATTGAAAACCTTGCCCCCTTCGAGCTCGCCTTATGTATACACACGTTAGGCTTTTTTCTCTCTCTCCCTCGCTCTCTCTTTGTTTTCCCCCCTCTCCCCGTTCCGCCGATTTCCCATCTATAGCTATTCAGTCCTTCCTTTTTCTCTCTTCTTCTGACCTTTCCTTTTCGTTTTACTTCTTTGAAAGGAAATCGTATTTTGTGTAGAAATGAATCATACTTCTTTCTACACAAAGGAATTATAGCGAAATTTTGTTGCACGATCATGCTACACAGTGTATTTGTGCTCACATTAATAAAGGACGTTGCGATTCATAAGTACAGCAAAATATGCGGCTCCGTCATTAAACCAGTTATGGGACACAGTTTACAATTGATTTAATGAACTCTATCTTGTTGATTAACATCCTAATGCCTGAAATGTGCATCGTAATTTGAGTACATTTTAGAAATTCATGTGGAATACAACTAGTATATTTATATATAGACACATAAGCCTTATAGTAACAAAAGAAGGGGTACTTATTTCTTGAGTTAAACGAACAATACACCACTGGGATTAACTGATCAGTCAATCAGTGAAAAGAAACACTATAACAGCAAAAGGCCACATTAACCCAAATCCCTGAACTCTGTGTACCATTGCTGGCAAGATTCCAGGCAGACTCTCGTTTGGTTCCCACTGTTTCCAGCCAACACAATTTATCTGAGCACCACGCCCCACATCGGCGTCCCATTTGCTTCGTCCACCTTGGATCATTTCTTTCAGAGATCACCCTGTTAGCAGCTTTATTGGCCAGATGAAGAGCCACGTAACCAAAGGGTCTGAACTGACAGTCAGTAATAAGTCAAACTACTTGTCTTTGGTTGATATGTATGTGTATATATATATATACAGGGTGAGGCACAAACAGAAGGACAAAAATAAAGACTTATATTTTCTAAAGAATTAATTGTTTCTCTTTCTTTTTCATGTGAGTTACATAGCAGACATGTAAGTTTTATCTGATGCCAAGATGGATCACTACGAGCAGTTTTCGGTGGAAGAGAGAACAAAGATTGTGGAACTGTATTTTCCAACAAAGTCACCTACACTTGTTCAGAGGCAATATCGACGAGAATATCTAGGGAAGAAAATTCCCCATCGCCTTACGATCACACGTTTGGTAGAAAAGTTTAGAAACAGTAGAAGTATGGTTATCAATAACAAAGGTCATTGTAGCCCAAAGCTCACAGCGAGGACGCCGGCTCATATTCAAGACGTCAGGGACCACTTGGAACAGTCACCCCGCAAGTCCACCACACGGCTGTCACAGCAAATAGGAATTTCCAGGAGATCTCTGCCCCGAATTGCCCACAGTGATTTGAATCTGTTTCCCTATAAGGTACAGATTCTTCAAGCGCAAACTCAAGAAAACAAGACCGATCGCTACGAGTTTGGCCAAAAGGATTCAATGGGTTTCTCTGTTGGCATTAGGCATCATCGTGTGACGACAATGCGGGACATCCTGTTATGATCTGAGTCAGGTGTTTCGGTTTGGGAATGTGAAGTCAGCAAGATTATAGGTCTTTCTTAAGGCGAGTACCATGCCGCATGCCTGTGGACCGCGTGCGTGGTTGGTGATGATTAGTAATGGTTACACCCTTTTGTCCTCCCAGACAGTGAATACATCATCAACATATCTGAACCAGAACATGTCAGCTGTCTTAACATCAGGTAACAGTGCGCACTCAAAGTACTCCATGTACAAATACATGTATATATATATATATATATATATATATACATATATATATATATATATATATATATATATATATATATATATATATATATATACATATACATATAAATATAAATATACATATAAATATATATATATATATATGTATATATATATGTATATATATATATATATATATATATACAGTATATAAAAATGGACAATTCAAATAATACACCTTATTTACTTTAAGCAATGATTTAGAAAACTTACTGTATAATTCTTTTTATGATAGTTTGCCTGAACGTCGAGGCAGAGAATGCGTGTAAACATTTAAATGATACATTTAATTTTTTTCAAGAAGATTTCGCACCAACATATAAAAACTATGGCTACATACTGCAAATATATCTGTAACAAAAATATTTATCATAATTGATACAGATTTCGATCTCTTTACTACCAACAGTTATTACGAAGAGGAATGAAATAGCCACTTAGAACTTTAATAAAAACAAAATTACTACTTGATGTGAAAGGATTTAATTAACTCTATACCTCGATGACCCACCCTTATGTTATTCAACTGATCCTCTATCTCCGTTATTCAATGAATATACCTTACCATGTTCTCATCATTCTGGCCTTTCCGTCCATGTTAGTCATCTCTTCCAAATTTTCCTCCCCTATTCTCGTTTATTGTTGTCTCATATCTCTTCGATCACTCGTCCCTGTTTGGTACAATTATATCTGCTCCCCGGTCCACCCTGCCTGTTCCCCTTCTCGCCATGCACTGCTGAGGAGCAGTGAATCTTATCCTTTTCATCACCATACCACCAAGAATGGCCCTAACCTCCACACTCTTCCCTACTCTTTGTTTTAATAAATCATTGCCTTCTCTACCTTTCAGTTAATCCCTACCTCAACTACTCCTATTCTCTATACTTTTCACAAAAAAGAAGAAAATAATCTTATTAATCAATCCTTGCCTTCTCTACCTTTCAGTTAATCCCTACCTCAACTACTGCTATTCTCTATACTTTTCACAAAAAAGAAGAAAATAATCTTATTAATCAATCCTTGCCTTCTCTACCTTTCAGTTAATCCCTACCTCAACTACTGCTATTCTCTATACTTTTCACAAAAAAGAAGAAAATAGTCTTATTAATCAATCCTTGCCTTCTCTACCTTTCAGTTAATCCCTACCTCAACTACTGCTATTCTCTATACTTTTCACAAAAAAGAAGAAAATAATCTTATTGTCTAATGTATAATTAGAACAAAATAAAAAATGTCTCTCCTTTGGTCATCTTCATGCAAGTGAGACGTTTCTACTTTTTACACCCCGATTTTATTTTGTCTATACACTCATCACTTTTTCCATCAAAAGATAAATCTTACGCTCTATTTCACACTTTTTTATTTGCCTGTCTCATTTCATCTGAGCCAGCTACATACTTCTTTTCCATATGTTTTTTTTTATGTTCTTGTTCTTAGTTATATTTTTTATCACAATTCCTCGTACGACATATATTTTAGGAAAGCTATTCCCATCGACTTTTACTTTCCTTTAGCTAACTAACCTAAGTACCCCTATAGTGCCCATAGCCCTTGCTCGTTAGTTGTATTACGCATTTTACTAAATTACTTTCACTCATATCGATATTCAACTGTCTGTTCGCATCATTTGCTTTACTTCAAACACCTCTCTTTCCTGAGCCAATTTTTGGACCATTTTCCATCTTCAGTAACTCCATCAGTCTGCTCCGGTATCTGAAATACCATTTCCTTCATTCCTTTGATCGAAGATAACAGTTAAGTTCATATCCATCCCAACCTTCATGTTCACACACACAGACACGCACGCACACAACTACACACACACACACACACACACACACACACACACACACACACACACACACACACACACACACACACACACACACACACACACACACACACACACACACACACACACACACACACACACACACACACACACACACACACACACACACACACACACACACACACACACACACACACACACACACACACACACACACACACACACACACCATTAACATAGCGAGGACAGCCTCATACAAACTGTATATGATGCGTATACTTAGGTAACTGGGGACGCCAAAGGTGAAGGTACATGTAGTCTACATATTCTTTATACTCCCCATTCCTCATATACACCTTTCCAATGTGGTCTTCCTCGCCCATCCTCATACAAAAACATCTAAAGAGAATACAGGAGAGGGCGTTTAAGATTATCCTGGTTCCTTTCTTACAATGGTTATGAAAAAGTCCCAGGCACTCTGGAACTTCCAATAGTTGGGGATCTAAGACCAGCCACCGAAGCCATTTCGTACATTTTTGGGAAAAAAAAAAGGAAGAAGAAGAAGGAAGAGAGAGATTTAAAAAAAACACAGAACTTGGCACACTTGTAGAGTAACCCTAGGTAAACATTTTGGGATACGCAAACAAGCTCTCAGAGTTCCCTAGGAGCCACAGCAGGAACTAACATCTTGCCATGTGTGCGGACGTCACAGAAATTACTTAAAATGGTCTTGAATGTTTTATTTTTTAAGTTAGGAACATAAGACTTAACAGGTTTCTAGAATATGAATAAGAACTATCTCTTGATAATAAAAAATATGATCAGAGCCCCCCTAGTAACCAAAATTAACGAAAAATCATGTGCCGCATCCTGTAAAGGGAACCGTGGTTGATATGTATATACATATATATATATATGTATATATATATATATATATATATATATATATATATATACACACACATACATAGATATATAGATAGAAAAATAGATAGATATTTAAGTGTACAGCACAAGTGATGTTTCTTTAGTTTTTTCTTTTTAGGTTCTACGGTGTTGGACTAAATGTAATTGAAAATTGAGTATTGAGTCTACTCCAGGCTGCATCAGGAGCAGTCATGTGTTGAAAATCCCAAGGCTGGGTAGGGGAAGCAGCAGAAGAACCAAAGGGGAGCTCAACTCGCTCAATCTCCCCCACCACCGATCAATGAGCTGGAGTGCATAACCAGTGTAAATCCACTAAAAATCGTACACTTTATGTTGATGCTGTTGTGCATTGAGTTACTGGAGTGTAAATCCATTAGAAGCCTACACTTTATGTTGATACTGTTGCGCATTGAATTTCTCTGATGATGTCATTTCAATTAATTTATGAACCAGTCCCCAGCATTTCTGGTCAAACAGAACCAGTTATCGTGGACTGGTAAAAATGTTTGCTATGCCAAGTACTAAAGAGTGAGCTTGTGCAATGTCCTTCTTCTTCAAAGAGGAAAGATAAAGGAGTTAGGTTCAAGTACATGGCTGAAAATATCAAGAAGTTCCATGAAATGAACCAGCTACCTTTTTCAGTAAAAGTTGAGTAGTTAAATGAAGGTCATGGCATGAAAGAAACGCTAATGCTATAGTGCACAAATCCTGTCGTGTTAAGATTAACATTTGGATGCTTTAAAGAGCAGTCAAGCAAATATGTGAAACAGAAAATACAGCAAGTCCAGTCAAAACTAGGCGACAGTTTGTGTCAACTGATGACTCGGAGTCAGTATGCTTCTTCTGGATGAGAAAGGTGGGTCATCTGGCTTGCACAGGGTTTCAACCTTCGAGCTGGATTACAAGGTCCGCTGAATTGCCACTGACATCCGAAACATAAAGGAGTTGTCAAAACTAGCAATAGAGGCACAATATCACACTCTGTGCTTAACAAAATTCTACAAGCGTGCCAAACAGTATGAGAGAAATCAAGACAACGATTTAAATGAGTCAAGTGATCTGCATGGTATTGCATTTGCTGAACTGATATCATACAATAAGTCATATCGAGAATCTCCTGAAATATGGCTTGTATTCAGACTGCAAGTTCTTAACAAGCTCTACTCGGGTAAAATCAAAGAGCTAGGTGTTGAGAATGGGCAGTTGCACACAACAAGATTTAAGGGACACATTCTTGCTGCAATACCTGGTTTGTAAGCGCAAAATAAAAACATTCACGAAAGATATCGGTACTGCTTTAAAACATGCATGTGACGCTGACTACGATACAGAGGGCATGTTATTAACAAAGGCTGCGAATATTATACGGAAATATATTTTCAAGATCAAGCAAATATTTAATTGTCAGTTTATAGAGAACTTTCAACAGAAATCTGTTCCAACAACACTGACTTCACTGACAAGCATTACATCTAATGGTCCAAATATCAGTTAGGCTTAGAAAGGATCAATTTACAGGCATCTCTAACAATTTCTGAGATGGTTGCTTTCAGCACAGTAAAATCTAGATCTCTATCTACTCTTGTTACGGGGCATGTCCGCCACAAAAGAGATCGTGAAAACCCCAGTTTCAATCTATCTTGTATTAAAAGTGCATAGTGAAACCAGAAAGCGCAAGCTGGCGGACAAATTTCATAGTATGGATCTTTGTATTTCATACACAAGATTGCTTTCTGTGTCTGCAGATGTAGCAAACAATGTCTGCCATATGTATGTCAAGTCAGATGCTTGCCCAGCTGTTGCCAACACGGGTTCGTTCACATCTGCGAAAGTTTCAGAGTCCTAAGCAGTCTGGGTTCACTTCAGGCAAGTCAACAATTGATCAGATCCTAACCTTTCGTATTTTCACGTAATATGAAGAGGTTTCTCGCAGTACATATTGATGTTGAGATGGGGTTTGACTTACTGCATTGTGTAGGGTGCTGTAAATTTTCTGTGGATCAGTGGGATCCCTGTGAGAATTATTAACTTGATACTTGGATTATACTCTTGGACATAGTGTTTTAAAGTATGGAGCTATTGTATTCTGCTTCTTTCCAGCTAATTCAGTAGTGAGGCAAAGGTGTTTCTTCGCCCCAACACTTTCCAACACCTGCATGGACTTGGTATTGAACAGTTTTGATCAGTGTCGTTGTCTTTGCTGATGATGCTGTCTTTCATGTGGAGTCTTAGGAGGTTCTGTTTGCAATCCTCGAGTCACTGCACAGGAATGCGAAACCGCATGGTCTCCAGGTCTCCTGGACCTTGGTCTTGGTCCAGGAGACCTGGAGGCCAAGCGGTTTCGCATTGGTGGCTTGCTGGATGAGACAGTTTAGTCTGTCCATTCATGTGGCGAGGATATTGAGGTCTTGGAAAGCTTTACATACATAGGAAGCAAAGTGCATAACAATGGTGGGTCATGTAAGGAATTACTTCGAAGGATTGGCATTGCGCATACTGTTATGGACTCAGTTAGAGTATATGCCGTGGTAGATATTTATGCAGGAGGACTAAGATCCGAATCTTTAAGTCACCTGTGCTCCTTGTCATGCTGTACAGTTGTGAGAGATGGACATTGAATGCTGGCTTCAAGAAACGTCTCGGTGTCTTTGGTACCAAGTGCCTTCGGAGAATCATGAAGTATTGCTGCAATAAATTTGCAACAAACCAGATGGCTATGAGATTCAGTTTATCCAGTTTCCAGTGTAATTTGTGAATTCCAACTCAGCTATATCGGCATGAGACACGCTTCCTGATATTTATCTCACTCATTGGGTTGTCTCTACAAGAGAAAGCCCTCGAAGGGGAGACGAAAGGGACATAATTCATAGCTTATGCAGGATGATCAAACCTGTTGAGAGTTATTTGGATTGGCAAGGATGGCTGGGTGGCTGCATGGGAGATTGCTCGGAGAAGCCGTGGGGACTGCCGCTGGCGTGGGAGTGAAACAACAAGTTCCCTAGATGGGGATGGCAGGTGGTGATGGATACGGAGCTGCCTAGTGTAGGCTTTATGGTCTCTTGCAGTCTCCCTTATTCTTATGTTCTTATGTTCTTATGCTTCCAACTGATAATAAAGGTGATGATTGAGATTCTCAAATGAATGAAAAGCCATTCAATAACAACAATATTTATATGAAGACATCAGCTATCGATGTCATACTAATCTAAAGAAGTTAAAACGCCTTCATTATCAAGGGAATGCCAAAGGGATGAATATTATTGATTGAAGGTAAGCGGAATGAAAGGACAAATGAGTCTTCTGCGGCCCATTGCTCGGTTGAAATAAGTTTTCACTTATTGGTAAAGTCGATTTATTTTTCTGCCTGAATATGATTCTCAAACGACCGCCTGGAAAAAACTATATGTCCACGTCAAGTCTCTCCACTTCAGCCTTTATTCAATCTCCTCATCATGAACATAGTATCTCTCAATTCAGACTGCAACAGTCGTTGTCACTTTAAAATAATTCAACACTGTTTCGCTTATTTCCGCAACAATTTTGAAAGGGCTTCGCTCGATGCAACTTTTTCGAACTAATCACAAAATCGGCATCAACTTTTCGCTTCCTATGAATGAAATAGGAATTATTGAGAAAATATTTCAGTGTTTCTTTGTTTTCAGATTATGATTTCCATCTTATTCCCTGATTTTGAAGTCAGTTTGAAGTTTGAAGTCAGAAATTAAAATAAAACTCCAAATACACTACAGATAGTGCTCTTATAGTATTTACCAACCACACCCAAACCCACACATATACAAACACAGATACATACACATAAAAAACACCCACCCCCACAAACACTCAGGCACACACGAACACACGAACACTAACATAAACACACACACACACACACACACACACACACACACACACACACACACACACACACACACACACACACACACACACACACACACACACACACACACACACACACACACACACACACACACACACACACACACACACACACACACACACACACACACACACACACACACACACACACACACACACACACACACACACACACCGATACGCACACACATACACACACACAAAACACACACACACACACAAAACACATACACACAAAACACATACACACACATATATATATATATATATATATAATAATTCCGACTCTCGTCCCCCGATTCGAACCTGGGCTCGTGAATTCTCACTGCCGTCGCCTTACCGACTGAACTATTGACCATATAAAATACACCAACCTGGATGTTAATCTACTTCCCGCGGAACTAAGTCGACTGCTAACTGCCGTCCGTACTTATATTTCATAGTGAACCAGGGCAACTCTAGCTAGTCGTCAAAACTGGTACATTTCTATGGTGGACTCATCGCCGTTGTCATACCTGAATAGAATCACCAGTGACGGTGATGTCAATCAAATAATTCCGACTGTGACAGTCGGAATTATTTGATCGACATCACCGTCACTGGTGATTCTATTCATATATATATATATATATATATATATATATATATATATATATATATATATATATATATATATACATACATACATCACGTAGAAACCACTGTTGGAGTAGGAAAGACTGGAAACGGGGAATCTATATATTTCGATAGCAAACTGAATTCCTCTTCAGTAGATACAATTAAAATAGAGCGTGCTGCTTAAGTAGCACCCTTAACCAAAGAAAGGGTAACATGGGAAGAGGTCTCTACCCTCGGCTCACTCCGTATGTGAGGGGAGGGTAGAGAGCTCTTCCCATGTTCCCCTTTCTTTGTTAAGGGTGCTACTTAAGCAGCACGCTCTCTCTTAATTGTATCTACTGAAGGGGATTGCAGTTTGCAATCGAAATATATAGATTCCCCGTTTTCAGTCTTTTTTACTCCAACAGTGGTTTCTACGTGATTGACAAATGTGTGATTACATTTTTCACCTGTAATATATATATGTATATATCTATAAATATATATATATAAATAGATATACATATATATATTTATATATATATATACATATATATAAATATATACATATATATATGTATATATATATATATATATATAAATATATATATATATGTATATATATGTATATATATGTATATGTATATATATATATAGCCTCCTTTCCTCTACAGTAAAAAATGTTACTGTAACATTTACATTTAAATAACATTGTATTCATTATCATTCACATATCATTCATATTCAAAAGTAGACACGAGTATTTATCATAATTAAATTGTATGTAATTTTCTTTTTGTAACAAATTATATTAACCATGAAAAGCACTTAATCTAATTTAAAGACACATATGGTGACCCGTGACCATAGCATCTCAAGAGTGATTTGCCAAGCAGTTCCTTTCTGTAGGCCTGGACATAAGCCCCAGCATATGGTGACAAAAGCGGTGTTTGTGGACTTACGAATGCGTAATATATTTCATACTTTTGATGCATCACCATTTCTCATTCATCTTTGACGGTAAGAAACGACTTCAACCAGTACTTCGACGTTCTTCCCATACTGCTCATACGTTCTTCATGAAGCAGCATAGTGTTCAGGAGAACTCTTCCTGTATCTACGTTTTCTCACGTACGTAACTTTGTATGCAGTCAACCTACAACTACCTGGTACGCCTCTACTATGCAATAAGCCACTCTCATATGCACTCTTCCTACAGCACCTTACCCAAAAACTAGTCTCCATTGTCCAGTCATGCTATGAGTACTCACCCCAGCAAATGTGTACATCTACCCTCACGTCGTCGTCATCCGATCTGCATGTACATTATAAATGTTCACGATACGCTATTCTTTTAGCTCCATCCTTTCATGCTACATAGTTTCGACCAAAGGGTTCCTGTTCCGCGTCATGTGTCGCCACATGCCCAGCCGTCTTGCTGCCACGCCACTTCTTGTTATCACGAGCTACTATTCGGCGTACTCACGCAAGCAGCAAGCTACATCCACCGTCGTCCCGCAATCCTTCGCTTGCTTTGTAGTTGCCACCACAAAGTCCACCTCATCCTCCTCTTCCACCACCAACTACCATAAGCGGCCACCAGGCAGCTTACTCTTCATGACTCGTAGCTACCACTAACTACAGTAGGCACCACCACATCTTCCTAACCACCACCAGCTCCTACTCCCCACCCTACTTCGTCTTCTGAATACTCCAGGCCATAGCGGTTACCACTCCGTCCACCCCTTCGCCTTCGTCGCCCACTCCTACTACCTCCAACTGCCCATCAGTACCTCGCCCCCACGGACTCTGCTTACACGCGAACACTTTTTTTCCCCTTTTTACTCATTCTTGTGACGCTAAACTTTTGCTTGAGTTCATTACTTACTCCTTGTGTTGTATTTTATTTGTGCTTCATTCCCGAATTTGTGTTATTATTCAACATGGTGCTTTTGTGTTCCCTCTACGTCCATCTCAAGGACAATTCAACAGTGCGCAATTTTTCCAGACTCCGTCAGTTCTTGCCTGATGTCTTGACAATAGGTGGCCATTTCCTGTGTTTACAAAAAAAAAAAAAAAAAAAACAGTGTTCCGCACGCTCACCATTACTACATTGTGTTTTTCGTTACTTATATGTTTTTATTGCGTTACCTATCAATATTAAATACTACACATATATGATATATGTCCTACTACATACATGTACGTAGTGATATAGTGATATTATCTATATTACTAGTAATTCTTTGATACACAATTTAGGTTCCTTGTGGCTACACTCCTCTGTAATTCTAAACCACACCCACTACATACTGCCATGGTTACGTTTGTAATTTCATTATTCATACTACTTTTGACGCCTCCAGGTATAATACTTTCTTCTGAGTCACTTCATGAAACGTAAAGGAAAACGTAACAAGTCTCAGTCTTCTCCAGCAACGGCCTCGATTCTTCCTCCTGCTGACTCACTCCCTTCTGCAATTATGGCTTCTTCATCAAATCAATCTTCTACTGCAAATATGAATACACCTGTGACACTAGTGACCAGTCCTTCATCATTGGCTTTGTTTACAGTATATAACATTTTTGTGCACAACTTTCTTTCGAGAGTTCATGCCGAGATATCACGACGTCAGGCGATTGATGACTTACAGAAGGTTACCATACTTCAGAGCCGTATCGATTTCAACAACACACACGCCGGAGACACCCTTCAACCGGATGTCTTTAATGAGATCCAGACATACTCTGCTTTCATAGATCACTACAAGAAATGATTTGGTATACTTGATCAAGTCGGTTCATTATCACTTTTGTATAATTTAGCCAAAGCTTTTAACAAAGGTCCCCACTTGACAAAGGAAAAGACCCTCAAACAAGCCTCTAGCCTTAAAAGTGAACTTAGAAGTGTTTTAAAAACGTCTGCCTTGGTTTTCGATGACGCCATGTCCTTAGACAATGTTGTATCTCTCATTTCATATTTTACATTCCTCTCCCGCTTACACCTTGCCACACTTGAGAAAGTATCCGCTGTTGAGTTTCCACCACAAACAACACTGACAGAATTTTCAAGAAAATTCAGTGAGTCCGAGAAAGAACGACCTCAAACAGTGAGCCAATCAGTTCCGCTCACACCATAACTTTACCCTGTCGTATAAGTGACACCTCTTCACACCAGACCACGCACTCTTTCTCGTTCTCATTACACGTCTTGTTCACATCTGCGTTCACCTTCCAGAACTCGCATTGTTTGCCATTTCTGTTCACAACCTGACCTCCTTGCCACTATGTGCTATAAACGTCTCTATTCCTCTAGATCAGTACTGTGACTACCACGGTGATTGTTTTCATTCCACAGACAATTGTCGTGTTCTGCGGTACCGGCGTTCCCAATCACGAGCTCTTTCCCCTACTTCACATTCTTCTTCCTCTTTTCGTCACTCTTTGCTTCAGACTTAGGGCCTATATACATAAGAACATAAGAATGAAGGAGACTGCAAGAGATCATAAGGTCTACACTAGGCAGCTCCGTATCCATCATCACCTATCATCCCCATCCATAAAGTTGTCTAATAGTTTCTTAAAACAACTGATAGTTTCGGCGCTTACTACATGGTTACTAAGTCTATTCCATTCGTCGACCACCCTATTAGTAAACCAATTCTTGCCTATTTCCTTCTTAAATCTGAATTTGTCCAATTTAAAACCATTACTGCGAGTCCTGTCCTGTTGTTTTAATATGATGACCTTGTTTGTATCACCCTTGTTAAAGCCTTTCATCCACTTAAACACCTCTATTAGATCACCCTGCGCTCTGCGTCTTTCCAGAGACTGTAAGTTAAGGTGCCTAAGACTCTCTTCGTAAGGCAAATTTCTGAGTCCATATCATTGGGAGAAAAAATATGAACCAGGAAAAGAGAAGGTAGACGAAGTGAATAAAGAGAAGCAAGAAGAGTAGAAGGTGAAGGAGTAGGAGTAGGAGTAGGAGTAGGAGTAGGAGTAGGAGTAGGAGTAGGAGTAGGAGTAGGAGTAGGAGTAGGAGTAGGAGTAGGAGTAGGAGTAGGAGTAGGAGTAGGAGTAGGAGTAGGAGTAGGAGTAGGAGTAGGAGTAGGAGTAGGAGTAAAAGGAGAATAAAGTACACAGGCACGCTGAAGGTGAGTATTTATGTGTACCTGAGAAATATTTTGTTATCTCCAGCAGTTGCAGTCACTTCAAGTTGGCCAGGACATTGGACGAACTAAGCAGCTTTAGTTGGACCGACTTCATTTATGATGAATCATTTCTTCAGGCTGATTCATGTGCACGAATACGTCAGATAGATGTGCATCGTATGTATTGTCATATTGTAATATTTGATATGTGTATGTAATATATATATATATATATATATATATATATGTCTATATATACATATGTATATATACATTGCACACGTGTACATATAAATGTGCAATTTAGCTCCCTTATGATTGTTTAAACTTATCAACTCCATATTAGCATTTCCATTAGCACACATTGAGGTTTGTGACTATAAACGTGTTGCTGAAACCCCATTGAAAAAGTTTAATCACATTATTTGTCATTTCCTTTCAATTTATAAATAACTGATTTTATATATTTTCTTTATTCATTCATAGTATATCTGTTACCAAGGGTGAGGAACAAGAAGAACGGTGCATCCTACGTACAAACACTTAGTGCAACTGCGATTCTTTTACCATCATAAAATTTAGGGATGAGTTTACTGTCACCGTCGTTAGTTTGGATGGGATGGGAGCACTATGAATCTTTAACCACATTTTAGGCGATGCATTCAACGTCCATATACTTTGTGCAACTGCGATTCTTTTACCATCATAAACTTTGTGGATGGGTTCACTGTTACCATCGTTAGTTTGGATGGGACCGGAGCACTTTCAATTTATTACCTTAACCTCAAGTTGGATCTTGTGGGCACTTTCAGGCAACAAGAACATAGGAACATAAGAATGAAGGAGACTGCAAGAGACCATAAGGCCTACACTAGGCAGCTCCGTAACCATCATCACCTGTCATCCTCATCCATAAAGTTGTCTAACCTAATCGTCAATGCTGACAGGACGGACCTCAGATGTTACATTCCACGTTCGCCGAGGTCTAATTACAGGATACTTCGACGATTCCTTCACTATCTTAAAGCGTATAGGTGGGTTTACTGTCATCATCGCCATTTGGATGGGATCGGCGTATTTTCAGTTTCGAGGTTTCAACAGATACTTTTGATTTTTGGAAGGGTTGGGAAAGAGATAGATACCATTTTCATATTCTAAGAGCAACTGCGATTCATTTACCATCATAAACTTTGGGGATGGGTTCACTGTCACCATTGTTAGTTTGGATGGCATCCTACTCTGAGTTTTTTATCCTAGCCTCAAGTTAGGACTTGTGGGCACTTCCAGGCAACTCTGGCAGGAAGGATGTCGGACATTAGATTCCCCGTCAGCCAAAGTCCAAACACTGGATGCTACGACAATCCCTTTACCATCCACTTCGTGTTTGAGCACACTGTTACCATCGTCATTCTTTGGATGGAATGAGAGTTCTTCGAATTCTGAGGTCTTCCACACATGGCCTTCTGTGACTATTTTTGATATTTGGTGACGAGACGGACGGTGCATCACACGTCCATATACTTAGTGCATTTTCGATTCCTTAACCTTGGCAAAGTTTGGAGATAGATTCACTTTCACCGTTGTTAGGTTGGATAGGATTGGAGAACTTTCTACCCAAACCACTTTCAGGCGATAAGTCGGATTCCGCATCCCAACAAACCCAAAACCGGGCTATTACGACGATCTATTAACCATCTTAAGATTCGTGGGTGGGCTAACTATCATTGTCATCAGTTTGGATGAGATCAGATTAATCTGAATTTTTTATTTTGGAGAATGCTCAGGAAGAAGACGGAAGGTATACCCAACGTCCACATAATACTTACCACATCTGCGATTCCTTTACCATAAAAGAAAAAAGAAAAAATCAGGATGAGTCCCCTATCACTTTCATCATTTAGGATGGGAATGAAACACTTTGAACCTGTGATCTGTGAGTGTGACCTATGACCTATGTGTGTGTGTGTGTGTGTGTGTGTGTGTGTGTGTGTGTGCGTGTGTGTGTAAATGTGTGTGTGCGTTTGTTTGTGTGTGTGTATCTAGATGTTTGTTTTTAAATAAATATATTGGTTACACAATACCGTATCGGTCATTTTGTTTTTAACTAAAGATTTTATTGAGCTTTGATATGATTTAAAGTTCTTTACCATGCATTTCAGTAAACGAGTATCTATCATTTTTTGACTTCTAACATAAATAGCGAGCACAATTCAAATAGTTTAAATTCGTTCAGATTAATAAAAAAAGGGAACTTGAAACCTTTGCTGCCAAAATAAATAACGAAATGGTCGAAATAAGAATGAATAAAACTCTACAACATTTCCACTTACTAATGTATTTGACGAAGAGAACTTTTTACAGTTTCCTCTTCGATTTTTTTCTTTCTTTTAATACCAAACCCTTGCGACATATGACAGCGGAAATCAGTGGAGCATTTGTCATCATTTTCCATGCAGGGGAGGAAATCTTATCATCGCCTTTAACTGAATCTGAGCTCTTCATCTAATTTAAGTAATAAAACTGTTTTTACTGTAATTTATAGAGGCAGCATATATATGCTTCCGGGATCAGCCATTTTTAAGGTGATTACGTGGGTGTTATGTGATTGAATTTCTCAATTTTTATAATTCTCAATAGGCAGTAAAGCTTCAATAAGATAATTTTTTAATTCTTAACTGATGGGAGATTTGTTTAGAATAATGAAGTCTATCCTGCCTCTGCCACATGAAGATATTTATAGATACTAAACATTCGTCAAAATATAGAAAGGGTTAGAGATGCTTCAAAAGGCGTTCAATTATTTTCACATGATCATTTGTTCTTATCCAGTTCTAAGTGACAACAGTTTCTAACAAATCTCACCAGATAGTTTAGATATTCTTATCGTGCATGGGTATATGTGACGAATTTGTTACACTTATATGATTTTGTATTGTTTAACCCAAAACTATGTTTTTCTCTTCAGGAACGCAATCGCTTTAGTGAAACAGTTGTGTACTTGTAGCTGTCTTGAATACCCCAAACACAGATGACTGCAACAGATAAGTTCTATCTGAGAGTTTGTGTTTTGTCTAAAGCTACGAAATTTTATCTCTCTTTGAGAAGAAGATAATCTCATTAAAGGGTTAAGAATATATTTCATTAAGCTGTTTTCATTAATCCTACACGAACTACTGTCACAATCTTGTCAAACAATTCTTCTTCGCCAAGTACTCCAAGAAACAGGGTCTGTACAATTCTGTTTTCTTTATGTTGAGGAGGAGGAAAATATTCCTGAAAATAAATGAGCATTTGAAACCTGGAAGGTACCAATGTGAAAACGCGAATGTAACTTGAAGAAAATGGCGCCACATAACATTATGAAAAAGAGAAAGAGATTACCAACAAAGCCATAATAGTTATGGAAAAAGAGAGTATTTTCTAATGGCAGGGGTATATGGAAGCAACTTTGAAAGTACGTGAAGATAACTTGAAGGAAATAGCGCCACATAACGTTATGAAAAAGAGAGAGAGAGACTACCAACAAAGCCACAATAGTTAGGGAAAGAGAGAGTAGTTTTCTAATGGCAGGGGTGTGTGGAGGTAACTTTGAAAGCACAATGAATTAGTTTTGATGAACTTCACCACAGTCGCAAAGGCCTGAGGCCCCTTCCCCCTATGGAGACACAGACAATAAGTTTTGCATAACTTAATACCCAATAGTCTTTTCCAAACATCGATAGACAGATAAAGAACTGAAAAAAAGACAGTAGATTTGTCGATAAATAGACGGATGTAGATTGTTATTGAACCACCATGGGATGTGTGTACTCGTATACTGTATCTAATCCAAGATTAGACGCACATTAAGATTGAGTACCTATTTTCATAAGAAACGAGGAAGTAACATATTGGATGAATAATTCATACTTATTTAATTACAACTGGAGAAAACAATATGGCCACCTGAGTGAAATAACAACTTCTGATTCAATTTTTTTTTCTTTTTCTTTTTTTTAATTGGCGTCGTAATGGAAATCAGTTTCTCGCCGTCCAATATGGCCACCTAAGTGAAGTAGCAACTTCTAATTCCATTTTTTTTTCAACTGGCGTCGTAATGGAAATCACAGTTTCTCGCCGTCTTGAGGCCTTGACTGGCTCACATTCACCCTTTTCATTCTAGGTCGATTCTCGTCAAATGTAGTAATCTTGAATAGCTAGAATATTTCTCATACAATCCTCTAGAATTCCCAAGGAGTATTTAAACAAGAAGTCAAATCTTCTTATAGATCTCTCTCGTTTCATCATTCAGCTTCTCAATATATGACGCAAAGGTAATTTAGTATTTGGAGATTCGAAAAACAAAATATTTTAGCTAAAATTCTTTCTACTTATGTGAAATCCAAACAATAGACAAGAATCCGTCATTTGTGGGTGTAAAAAGGTCTTTAAGACCTAAAAACTTGGTTTGAAGCCTCAGGTCATATAGGACGTATATTCTAGGCGAACAAACCATCTACCTGGTCTTCGATCTTGAAAACCTAAAACTTCTTGTCAATATGCTAGGAAGATTTATATTTCGATAACTCTTTTCTTACCTAAAGGATGCTACAATGATGAGTAAAAATGTCCGGTGGTAGATAATGGAAGATATATAATTCAATTACTCTTTTCTTGCCTAAAGGATGCTACAATGATGAGTAAAAATGTCCGGTGGTAGATAATGGAAGATTTATAATTCACTTACTCTTTTCTTGCCTAAAGGATGCTACAATGATGAGTAAAAATGTCCGGTGGCAGAAAAAATACAAAGTCGACCACTTGTGTGAAAGAGATTAATTACTTTCCTTACCAGGCATCAGATCCTCGATTCCGTCTCTTCCCTCACAACCCTCCTGCAGTTCCCGCTTCCATTCCACTCCTCTGTGCCCATCAGCAAAGTCCACTTTCGACACGACCTCGTCACTCTTTGAGACAGACTTTGGCCAAAGTCGTGCAGCCATCCACCACGGTCGTCATCGTCATTTACCCTTCTCTCTTATAGACAAAGCCTTCCTTCTTCCATCTTGTTGCTTGGTCTCCGCCCATACCAATCATAACTTTGGGATTTTTCCTTAACGAGCGACTCCCACACACCTCTCCCCTCCAACACGTCTACTTCCCACCTCCTCTCTTCCTCCTCCCCCTCCTCTTTTCATTAACCCCATTTCCTCTCTCTCCCCCACCTCTCTTTCCCATTCTGCCTTCTCATCTCCTCTACCCACTCCATCTACCTCTTTAATTTCCTTTCCCTTTTTTCTTTTCCTTGTCCCCTCCTACCCACTTTCTTCTTTCTCTCTGTATTTGGTCTTGACTTCATGTATCATGTCAAAATTGTAGGTATTTTAGTGACATTTCTACGAACCTTGGCAATACAGCATTCTTTTGCGAATAGAACTTCCACTAAGACAAAAATACCCATTTCATTTAATTTTTACTATCCCTCCACTCTACTACCTTCTTAAAATATAATCATTACCATCCCTTGGAAGCAATGGTTATTGCCAACAAAATACTAATTACTCTCTCTCTCTCTCTCTCTCTCTCTCTCTCTCTCTCTCTCTCCCTTCCTCTATCTATCCATCCATCCATCTATCTATCTATCTATCTATCTATCTATCTATCTATCTATCTATCTATCTATCTATCTATCTATCTATCTATCTATCTATCTATCTATCTATCTGTCTATCCATCTATCCATCTATCCGTATATCCATATATCTGTCTGTCTATCTGTCTGTTTGTCTGTCTGTCTGTCTTTCTGTCTGTGTATGTATCTGTCTCTTTACTTGATTCTTTCCCTTTTTCCTTCTTTTGATATCAAAATTAACAGTAACGGTAACGAGGAAACTAAAATTAGAACCAAAGGGTCTAAGATGCTACATCATCACAAGGATAGTTGATTTTAAGGAAAAGTTTTTAGGTCATCCTTACTAACGAATTCCAGTCCTCCGAGATGAAACGGGCCCTGGAGATCGGAATAAGGACAACACAGAACTGAGGAATAAGGTAAAGAATATGTAACAAAAAAGTTCAGCTGCAACGCGCGCAAGATAGTGGACTACGTGATGGAAAGAGGGATGGGGGGTGGGTTGGGAAATTTGAGAGAGTAATGAATGACCTATAAAGTCTTCTGTCGGAAGAGAAATTTGCGAGGATGAAATCGGGTATTACGAATGAAAAAGTTATTGGTAATTGGTGTTTAGCACTTTACACATCGTAAAACGACCTAATGTCAGATTCGAAAGTTAAGAGAAGGAGGCGTGTATCTGAGCCTTGTACGAATATAACAGAGATGCTCTTTCTTACGGTATGAAATAAAAGAGAATGCAAAAACACTGAAGGGAGATGGATATAAGACACGCCTACCTTCACAAACACACACACACGCGTGCGCGCGCGCACACACACAAACGCACACATACGCACACACACACACACACACACACACACACACACACACACACACACACACACACACACACACACACACACACACACACACACACACACACACACACACACACACACACACACACACACACACACACACACACACACACACACACACACACACACACAGACACACATACACACTCACACACAAACACATATATACACGCATACGCGTACACATCCCTTCTTTCCTCGCGGTGACAGTAACGACTTGTATTGACAGTAAATGGTTCTCAAACAGTGAGACTGTCTGGAAATCGAGACTTCAAGAGTTGGTCCCTGAAGGCACGTCCATGTGTCTATGTCTGAGTGTGTGAGGGCGGTAATGAAGAGGTTGCTCACGAATAGGTGGAAAGTTGGTTCAGGACGCATTTGCAAGAGAAGATGAGCTTATTTTAAAGTAAATTACAGTGGTTAAAAGTCCATATAAAATAAACTTTGCAAACTCGTTGCCCTGATTTACCTTTGTTGGTCCTACAAATAGTTTAATTTTAAAGTACAGTGTCCTGTGAAAGCCTCTATCTCCTTCTTTATATACAATTTTTTTTATCAATATTGTTTCCGAAGGAGTTACAAAAATAGTTCAGATATATTTATAATGTTTGAACGTAAAAAAAAAAAAAAAAAAAATTATTTGCTGTTAATTAAGTCTATGTTTTGTTCCTGAGTATTCCATTCATTTAGGTAAGAGAATATAAAGTTGATTCCAAAATTAATTATAATAAATGTTCATTATATTATAAACAAGACAGCTAAAATCCAGATGAACTAAAGGCGGATTTTCTCTAAAAAACAAAACAATCTGACAAACTTGATTCTTTGAGTTTTATGGTTGCAATAGGAAATGGAATGAACGAGTTTATTGCTGGAAGACAAGAGAACCAGACCCATTTTCGATTTGACGGCCTTTTGAGAATCAGAACAAAGATTTCAAAAACCAAGAAAAGGTATAACAATATAAGATAAATTTACTAAAGATAATACGAATATTTTATGAAATTTAACAATGAAATATTAAAAAATAACAGAACAATTGAGCTAGAGCATGACTATTTCAGTTTAGAAATGCATATACAGTATATATTCATATGTATACATACTGTGCATACATACATATGTACTCATACACACACACACACACACACACACACACACACACACACACACACACACACACACACACACACACACACACACACACACACACACACACACACACACACACACACACACACACACACACACACACACACACACACACACACACACACACACACACACACACACACACACACACACACACACACACACACACACACACACACACACACACACACACACACACACACACACACACACACACACACACACACACACACACACACACACACACACACACACACACACACACACACACACACACACACACACACACACACACACACACACACACACACACACACACACACACACACACACACACACACATACACACACACACACACACACACACACACACACACACACACACGTGTATATATATATATATATATATATATATATATATATATATATATATATATATATATATATATATATAAATGTATATATATATAGTCTGTTTTGTTTATGTGATTGCTTTTGTGCATGAATACATAAAAAAAATTGTATTGCGTATTCAATCTTTAATTACTGTAACCATTTTCGTTGTGGACCTTCTGTTCTAGCAGCTACCAGGATTTTTTTTTATAGTTTTCTTGTGGATGTCTCGATGGTGAAAGGGGTGTCACAATTAAATTAATTTGTGCTAGAGTGCCCACATTCTTTTATTTTGATTGATACCACTATAATTAATTCATCTCTTTCTCCTGTTTGGTGAGGAAGAATTTAATCAGCAAAGTGTTTTCAAGTAGTAAAAGTTTTTTTCTTTGGCACCAAATTCTATGCAGTTTTATTTTCATTTTTTTTTCGAGGAATTGATTAAAGACTGAGTTTATGAGGATATTTTTTACCATATATAAGCATCTCTCTTCAGATCATCCTTTTTGAATAATGCTACCTGCAACTAAAACCAAAACCTCTTTCGTAAGTCGTCATTCTTTCCCTGAAGAAGGAAGCTCGTGACGTTAAACCGAATGATATCAAACTTTCTTTTTAATTGTTTTAATGAGGTACTAGATTTGGAGGGTCTGATTATTATGAAACTTTATTTGACTCCTTCAACGGTGACGTTATTTGATTTGACTAAAGACAAGCAATTTTTGCACCTGAAAAAAAAAGATCATAACTGCTGAACAAAATTCTCTGGAGTTGGACGAAAAGAACTTAAAAACATAAAAATATACGAATGGAGGAGAGTGCAGGAGACCATAGGGCGTATACTAGGCAGTTCCATCTCCCTCACCACCTGTCATCCTTATTCACCTAGTTATCTAACCTTCTAAGTGGTTATAAAGTCTATTCCATTTGTTGCCACTTCATTTGTAAACCTGTTCTTGCCTATATGAATGGAGGAGAGTGCAGGAGACCATAAGGCCTATACTAGGCAGTTACATCTCCCTCACCACCTGTCATCCTTATTCACCTAGTTATCTAACCTTCTCAGTGCTAACTACATGGTTACGAAGTCTATTCCATTTGTTAGCCACTCTATTTGTAACCTGTTCTTGCCTATTTTCTTCTTAAATTCAAAATCTTAGAATACGTCACTGTGCTAATAGAGTTATAATTCAATGTTTATCTTACGTAGTACATGTGAAAACACCAAATGAATCTCATGTTATCGGGAGGTTAAATCATCATTGATAAATGTAATGACTGCATACTAAATAATCCTACATAAAAAAAATATTAATCTCCTCATCGCGTCTTATCATTTTAGTTGCTTATCTGCGTTACTGCTCGGTGATTTCTTTTGGCTGAAGGAAAACACTTTCACAGCAAATGGGTTACACATCTCGATCTTGTTTTCAATAACAAAATATATTTCAAAACGATTTTGTCTTACCATGTGGACGTGTTTCTACGGTCACGATCTTGCATTCAGCGACGGAAAAAAGAGTGTCCCCATTGAATGGACTAAATGTACATTGAATGAATTTCAACACTTTCACTCTAAAAACTCTAGTAATTTGTTCTAGCTGCCGTTAGGTGATTTTTTCACGTAATGAAAAATAAAATAAAATAAACACCATCCGTGGCCAATCTCAATTCACCCTTTTTGAAATGTTTCATGGTTTTATCTGTTTGTTCTAACTGACCCCAAGCGATTTTACTCGGTTGAAGGAAACATTATTCAGCCAAAGGTTAATATACTCGTCCTCGTTTCTCGAACTCATTTCGATTAAAAGGATTCCTCATTATGGCGAGGTAGCTGAACTGCTCTGCTGACGCCACCTCTCTCTCTGCCTCTCTTTCTCTCTCTCTCTCTCTCTCTCTCTCTCGTGTGTATGTGTGTGTTGTATGTGTGTGTGTGTGTGTGTGTGTGTGTGTGTGTGTGAATTTGTGTGTGTTTGTGTGTGTGTGTGGTGTATGTGTGTGTGTGTGTGTATATATATATATATACATACATATATATATATATATATAAATACATATATATATATATATATATATATATATATATATATGTATATATATATATGTGTGTGTGTGTGTGTGTGTGTGTATTCTTACATATTCACGTGTACTTTCGTTTGTATGAATGCCTATACATATGTACACGCCTGTATTTGCAAATGATGCTAGTCCTTAGATGGGTGTGTCTGTAAACTCTGAAGTGGCAATATTCTATAACTCTTCATACTATCTGTAAGAACCCGGAAAGATCCTGACGATGAGGACTTACGTCAAGGTCGTGTGATTGAAGAGAAGCAAACTTGCGGACCATAATCTTAAACATTACTATAGTCCGTGCGCTGTAAGGAGTCCGTTCAGGATTTGGTAAACATCGTGATTTACTCCTAGAACCATTCCTTTCTTTTTCTTATTTCCTTTATATGTGCCATTTGATTTCTCTTTTTATATATTCTGTATATAGTAACGGAGTCTATATAGTACAATGAATATATATTTTTAAGATTGCAACAGTTATATGAATAAATTATATGTTACGTGGCAGCGTTTCCCGCCATGTTGCCCCATGGAGAAGATGTCACAGGCGAGACAAGTGTGATGGGGTGGATAAATAATGGTATAATACTAAAATAATATATAGTTATTGTACCATACAGCTTACTTTGTTATAAGAAAAAAAGACATAGCACATAGATGGGGTACATAAGAGAGATAGGCTTGTACTATGGTTGATTTGGCACGATGTATGCCAAACCATACAGCTTACTTTATTATATATAAAAAATAAATAGCACATAGATGGGGTACATAAGAGAGATAGGCTTGTACTATGGTTGATTTGGCACGATGTATGCCAAACCATGAGCGGACTTCTTAGGGCGCACAAGCTACAAAACACTAGGTTTTGACAAACACCATAATTCTAAAGACCCATTCTAAATTCTAACTAATAATACTAGTAATAGATGTGCCTTGAAGGATTCATTTTCAAAATATCTCATAAAACTATAACTTATTTGAAAGGAAACTTTCTTTTTAATATCTAGATGTTCCTAATGAAATCGAATGAAACAACCCTAGTACTTCGTAAGATTTAGAATTACGGGGTTAACGCTTTACCGTTCAGAAGAGGCCTTTCCTCTAAATTGAATAAGAAGCGTGTTGTGTTATCCAAAGTTATTTTTTCTTTATCAAAAGCGCATAATTTCTCTTACATGTTGGCAGCAACTGGTTAATAGAGACGTTTTAGTCGAGAAATTTTTTTTTACTTTGTACTCTTCAGTGGTTCTACAAGATAAATAGAATGATATAATATTAGCCAGAATAAGCTCATTACGAGTGCTCAACTCATAAAGGGTTAATAGCAAAGGGACTTGCAGCACCTCTGGGCATTCTCATTAGAATCTAAGAAACTTTTCCCGTCTTCCTCTTCAAGTTTAATTAGGATTACGTTTGTACCTACAACACAAATTCATTTACCCTTTTGTAGCAGATTACGCCTTTTCCTTCTATTCAGGCTAAACCAGGTTATTCTGTTCAGCTCCGCGGTAGCCTCTCGGTGGCATAGGAACTGAAGACTATCTTGGAAAGCACCTTTTCTATTAGATGGAAGTTTTTTTTTCGACAGGCTATTCCATCTATCTTCGTGCCCCGTATAGGCTATTGAATGTGTTCAGTATTTTAGAAAGTTTAATGACATCCCTACAGACCTTCCCACTCAGCATCTTTATAAATGAAAACTAGTCTCCATTCGAAAGGTTGATAATCAGTTTTAATTTCTACTATCTCTCCATTCTGTTGCCTTAAATCTTTCCTTTACAACATCTACGAATCAATTTTCATCTACCATAAATCCTCCCAACTCAGTCACTAGCTTTTTTGGACACTCCTCAGACTCAGCCACAAGCGCAGTGACAACAGCAAACAACGACTGGCTCTACCTGACTCTCCAAGCCCTTGTCCATCACCTTCGCATTTACAAAGGATTACAATTAGGAGCATACCAATAGGAGACCTTTTGGTCCATATCTAGGTCGGATGCAAAAAAAATAATGATAATAATAAATGAATAAACAAAAAACTATAATAATGTAAATAACTAATAAAATACATAAATTCATAGGTATAGTTAAATAATAAATAAACAGGTAAATAGCAAATAATAATAAATTGACATATAACTAATAATAAATGAGAATCAACCAGACAAATGATAACATTTTTGCACTATGTTGAACGATAATAGTGAAATCACACATCCCTAACTCATCACCAATTTTAACTCAAACCATTCACGTTCCCAATTTGCAAGGCTAAAACAAGGTCAATTACTCCAGCAAAAACGTCTGACTGTCTTTAACTTTAACTTTCTGTGCATCTGCAACACATTACACACTGTCCTGCTATCGGCCCTGTTTTAAATCTTCTGCAGATTCATAAAAGACGCCCAAAACACTATTACTTTCTACCATAACCTAAGAGGGAAAAAAATCGAGAAAAAAAATGACAATACATAAATGAAATTGCATGTTATTGGTCACGACGTTCCACCGTAATGATAGGGTGCAGAGAGAAATAATCCAGAAGATGCGTTTATCTGTTATTAAGAACGCCACCCTTGCCTTAAGTACTCGGACTTACATGGCAAGTAGAAGTAACCTGTAGTTGTTCGTCACGACCGCGAACATAATATGTCGTGCGGAACACAATCAAAACTAACCCAGCATTCTACAAATTAGAACTCCAAATCACTCCACAGACTTTTTTCTTTGAGTCACAGCCTCTCCATTTGTCTTTTTCCTGTTTCCTTTTATGCATGGGGGGACGGAGAGGGGTGGGTCGCCGATTTAATGAAGCGGCCTTGCTGTGAATGTGCTGTGTCTTGCGACACTGCTTCTGACCCAGGGCAGTGGACAAGGTGCAGGGATGACCCGTCATCCGGGAGGTGCTAAGAGGAGAGGGAGGGTGGAAGGGTATGGAGTGTATTCAGGGATGGAATGGGTGGGAATGGTTTTATGCCTTTTCTTTTTTGGTTACCTCCCTTGTAAGAGGGAAAAAGCCTTGGTATATGTATGTATGCATTTTTAAGATAGCCTTATAACCACTTCAGTTTGGATCCTATCCCACAGCCGAATAAGAAAGATTTTCTGACTTAAGTATTCTTGAAATTTATGATATATCACAGAACTGGTGGTGATTTCACTTACAATGCTAACCTGCTACGTCGATTGAACTGACTCAATTAAACCTAATAATTTTCGTCGCCAACAAATAGTACTTCTATTATTGGACACAATATCGTGCAAAAGAGGGGGAGTCGATGAACTGTTGAAAGAGGGCATC
>NC_134780.1:2117327-2124827 GCF_046742065.1 Oratosquilla oratoria | reverse complement strand
CTCCACTGTGAATCTGTTTGCCGCTCCGGTCGATGACTCTCGAGTTTGCATTGTAAAAATGTATTCCTAGCTTTGATTCCCGAAGGGTGATTATGGTGGCACTCGCTCGTGGCTCACCAAATACACATGGTCAAGGTGACGTCTTTGGCCGGAGCTGAGGTCTTGGTATGAATACCTTATCTCTTTGTGTTGTGGCCCAAGTAAATTTTTCTTAGTTAACTACTACGTTTTCATTTTAAATTTTCTTTTTGGTACTTTCAATTAAGGAAAAGTGTTCATCACTGCGTATCTTTTTTTCCGGAATTCATGCTTGTGAATGACAGGATTGCGCAGGTCTACAAACCGAATACATACATACATACATACATACATACATACATACATACATACATACATACATACATACATACATACATACATACATACATACATACATACATACATACATTATATGGTTGTTTAGGGTTGTTACATCTACGTGACGTGTACATCCATATATGTAATTATATATTAATTATTATAATTTGTGAGGAAATTTCATGCTTCGTATGTTCGTATATAAGAATATTGTATTTGTCTTCAAGTGTCGATCGCGCATTTGTCTGTTACGTAATTGTAGTTACGTCTTAGGTGGTGACGTGGGGATTTCTTTCGTATTTCTCGCATAAACAGACTAAAGCTCCAATTGGGAAGGAGTCGTGTAGTGGTGTAGGCTCGCCCCTTTTGTATTATCCAATGAGCTACGAGTATGTGCCCTCGTCACGTGAGAGGAACGAGTCTCTTTGTATTAACCAATGAACTCTTGAGTTTGCCTTCGGGCACCTACCCGGAGCTATCCAACCGGGCATTTTTTAATGTACCTACACAGAGGTTAGTACTTTTTACCCTTGGTCTTATAGCAGCGAGCCAGATTAATTAGGAATTAGTTTGTAGTACCCCTTTATAAGTGTGTGCGGAGTGAAGTAGTATAAGGGCATAGGATTAGCTTAAGATTTCATAGCTGTTTAGTTACTATGAACCGGTTTTACGTACGTCCAATCCCGTTAAATCTTTCGAACTTGAATATTTTATGTTAAAAAGGTCGGATGCACATTGCTACGTATTGTTATATTTGTTTAATTTTCATTTGCCTTGTGGTGCGTTGTTTTTCATATGTTCACCATGTATTTATTTTTCATGTGATTTCTAAATTTATCCAATTATATTTCTAAAAAGTATATATTTTTTTCCATGTCCTCAGGGCGGGGTGGCGACCTTAATATCTTTTTCTGATTTTTTGAACTCAGTAATAGACACAGGGTCTAAGGGTTTCCATTTATTTTACAGAAATCTAATTTATACATATTTCCTCTGATGTTCATAAGGCCAGTGGGCCTATTTGATATTCTAGAGGAGTTTGTAACAGGGTACACTTAGCATAAGGATTCCAACTATCTCAAGTTGTACTATGTAAGCCCTGTGCTTCTGACCATTCGACTTAGTCAAGTTCCACTTATCATTACCTTGTATAAGAGAACAGAATTTAACGGAGCTTAATTTTTGCTTTCTTTTCTTCCCGAATACCATTACATTTGGTTCCTTAGATTACGTGATGATTTCTTTAGTCCAATGATCTTTACGGTTAGATATAGGAGCCTCCCCTAAAGGCGTGATCTTCCATTCGTGAACCAATTGAATTTTCTCTACCTTTTCTTCTTCCAATCAGAATAGCTGTTACAAACCCGCATGAAATACTGCTTACTCAAGAAATCTTGAAATCAATGCACACACTGACTTAGTTTATATATTGTTTCATCGGCATGAAAATGAAAATTATACAGCAATGAAATCGGATCCCCAGAGACTGTTTCTAAACATTAGACAGAGAACGAGTTTGTGTAGCTCCCTCGTCTTATCGCCTTCGGGTATTATGTAAATATATAAACTATAAAAATATAACACTTGTCATCTACCTATCTTTTTACCCACTTGTACACCAGCTGCTCACACACACACACACACACACACACACACACACACACACACACACACACACACACACACACACACACACACACACACACACACACACACACACACACACACACACACAGACACACACACACACACACACACACACACAACACACACACACACACACACACACACAAACACACACACACACACACACACACACACACACACAACAACACACACACACACACACCACACACACACACACACACATACAGATATATATATATATATATGTATATATATATCCAAATATATACATCTACAATAACTGGAATAACCTTTAAACTGTGAGAATTGGTTTGCATGTAACATGCTTGCCATCGTCGAGTGATTAAGTTCATGTAAAGTGAGCTTACCATGAATCTGAATATTTTTCTGTCGTGAAAAAAATGACCTGAAAAGGAGTATACTTCAGCTGAATAAAGTTGCAAAAGAGGGAGAACATAGTTAAACAAAGGGAGAAATTGGTGGTCTCTTGGTTCTTCGCAGAATACAAATTCGCGGTCAGTGTACCATTTCGCAATGAATACGAAATGGTTTTTCAAACACACGTTCCTATCCCGATATAAAAGAACACCACTCCATGCTCATTGTGTGTGTGCTGAGGAGACAATCGGGCTGGTGTCCTGAAAGTGGCATTTCAAATTGTTTCTTTTTTTTGTTGGAAGGATTTGGTTGTGTCTTTTACAGAATCCTTTTTCATGTTTATATTTAGCCAGAAACATTAAGATAATATATATGAATGTGAATAAACTGACTACAGTAATATGAGAACAAAATTAACAGCTGATATTAAATACTAGCGGGAACTGAAATATGGAGCACCGTGTCACCCAATAAGGTGTGGCTAACCTAAATGGACACTTTTACTGAGTAGGTGCCTGCAAGATGAACGAGATCACCTAGCATCACAAAAAATTATTGGTTCATCATGATAAGTGTCTAGAACTCTGTTGTTTATCTCACTTAATGAAATTCTCGATACGTTCTAACTACGTAAAGCCGGGGAAGTACTGTTAACCTTTTAACTAAATAAACTTGTCGGACAGCAGTCAGAAAAGTGTATGAGGAGGACACTTTCCTGAAACAGGTTTAATACTCTTTTGTTTCTGAAATAGTCCATATCGTCTTTCAGTCATTATCAGTGGTGCCCTGACCTTTCAAGATCCAGCTTCCTGAGCATGAGGTCTTGTTCTAAGTTACATGAATATGCCTGGCATTAGTCAGAGCAGATTATTAAAGAGAACTATTGTAGTGAAAAATTAATTGAAAAAGGCTTAACCTTTCCGCAGGAGGGCTTCTTCTAAAAGTAAGAAAATCGCCTGGTGTCAGCTAAATCAAAATATGCAGAGATCGTCATCACAGAAGATGGTTTAAGAGTGACCTTAGAGCAAGGTCAAAGTTATCAAATCAGGAAGGGCAAGAAACAGTTTTATTAGTTTTGAGATACACAACCTCTTCAGCAGAGTGACAGAATAATAGTCTGGCAAATCCCAGGCGCTTTTATTCGTCCACGTTCTCCAGTGACCTCATTCTGACCGAAATTCACCCATTAGATGAAATTGTTTTGCATATGCCTTAATCAATCTCTAAAGTATATAATTTTATTTAAGTTGAAGAAAAATGCACATAAAGTTGCTCTGAGAAAGAGTCCTGGGGTCCTGAGGTCGAAAGTGGAGTCTGAGATCATTACAATTTTAAACAAGTACTTTACGCAATAACTAACCCTCCCAACGCTCAAGATAACATAGAAGTTCTATAATGGCTGCTTTCAGGTAGATTTATTCCGTTGATGGAAAATTTTCATCGGCCTAAGGTATTTCAAATAATTCAACAATTACTCTCCTTTAGTATTCTGCTTTTAACGTTCATCTCCTTAAACATTCTTAACGACATCACAGCTGTGTTACAGATTAAAAAATAAATCTTAAAGACATGTTATGACAATTTTTGAAAATTTTTTGTTTGAGTGTTGCCACAACCCTTCTGATAAGGGTTCCCGGCATTCTGCACCCGGGATTGACTTGAGGCTCATAGTGTCCGTGATCAACGTATTTGATCTACAGGTTGAAGTCTGTGGAACTGAGTTCTTTCCAGTGAATCTACTCATCTCCAAGGAGCTGGTTTTTAGTTGTATCATACAAAGAATTACAAAGGCGGAGCATACCGACAGGAGACCTTTTGGTCCATACCTACCTCAGATGCGAAAAGAAAACAAAAATAATAATAAATGAATAAATAAAAACTATAATAATGTATATAACAAATAAAATACATAAACAAATTCAACAAATACTCTCCTTTAGTATTCTGCAGATAAATAGTAAATAATAATAAATTGACATATAACTAATAATTAATGAGAATCAAACAGATAAATGATAACAAAACAAAAACAAATAATATAAAATGAATTATAATCACTACAGCATCTTTCTTATGGTTTTGTCACACAGCATCCTCTTCAGTCAAAACAGGTTTAGCACTTTTGTTGAGGAAGAGTTCTTACACAGTCTTTTGGTTGATAGAGAAAAGGCAGCAGAATGAATAAATAGAAGTCGTGAAAGCAACGAAAGGTTATAACCTAATCCCTACTAAAAAAACAAAAAAACAATGCTGAATTATTGTAAATGTTTACTATAACTGCCACCTTTCTTTATCATCTCCTTCACCATCCCACGACACCATCACTTCATCTTCCCTTAGTGCTGATACCTGGTGATAGGGTTTCATTATTCACTTTAACTCCACTCCACGTCTTATTGGTTTTCAACATATGGAGACACAGCAAAGGATAAAAAACATATAAAGACAATGGCATAATAAGTATACCTTCGTAGCTGCAATGGCATCAGAGGGATAAAAAAAAAGCGTCAGAAAAGGTTTAGGGAACATTTTCTTATACAACTCTTAGCAACCGCAGATACGCCTACTTAAACATCCCTCACGATCTTGACTACTTTCTTTATGAGACTTTTACGACTCTTGAGGCGTTCTCCTCCCCGCTTGCCTCACCGATTACTCCCGCCCTCCACAAGATTAGATATATCCAGGGCTAATGCAATATACTCCCACTTGTGTAGCAGTTGCGGGTGAAAGCTGTAGTCTGTTTGCTGCCGTCTGGCACTGAAGTTCCTCTCTTTTCTTTAGTATAAGGACGCTAACCTTCCAACGCTTGCCTTTGTTCTGAGTCGCATCATTTGGCTTGAGGGAGAACAAAATTTTCAAGAGGATTCCAGGCCTTCTACCCTTTAACCTTTCAAAGTGTTACTTGCAATTACTTTTAACACTCCATCTACACAGGAAACAGTCCTCAACTGAAATGAAATCGTCTGTCATTAACCAAAACAAGATTATTAGTTGGGATGCTGGGGCTTTGCGGGTTAATCAATTAATATTATTCCTCTTTCACTCATGGGGACACCACTAAAGCCGGATCCACACTTGTTGCATTTTCACGTATCGTATCATCTTTGCGTGCCACCTAGTGATACGATACGGTGCAACAGGGTATTGTACCCACATGTTGCGTATCCGCCTGCTGTATACGGATACGTAACAAATGGTCACAATACCCTGTTACACCGTATCGTATCACTAGGTGGTACGGAAAGATGATACGATACGTGGAAATGCAGCAAATGTGGACCCGGCTTAAGATTGCATTAGGCAGAAAAATATTCAGAAAGTGTAGTTCGGAGTTTTCAAGATTCAGTCAGATAAATGCAATAACAACGTACCAGTTGGTTGTTTTGTCTCCAATTTATTTGCATTTTTATGTCTGTCTACTCCCTCGTTTCATTCTCTTTCTTCTGCATACATGCTATGGACTGAAGGACCTCATGTCAACAAATTTTACTACCATAATGCATTATAACTTTTGTGAAAACTTGTATGGAATTACCCTTCTCTTCGACTTGACAAAGACGGTCTCCTCCAGTCGCGAAAAATTGACTACCGAAGCCACGAAAGGGGCTTGGCTTCATCCTCAAATCACCACGAAAAAGCGATAGATATAAAGTCACGGTTCGTTGCCTCTTCTGACCACATTTCACACTGTGGGAGGCGGGGTAGCATCCGTTACATTAGCGGTGCAAATAAGGACATCGAACGTGGAAATCTGAAGCCCATTCACAGGCAATGGTGTACCACGGAGGTGAATAACAAACCCAGGCTTTAACTAGAGTAAAAGAAAAGAAATAATATTAGGAATAAAAAGGATTAATGAAGATAGGTATTTATTTTTTTTTTTTTTTTTTTTTTTTTTTTTTTTTTTTTTTACGGAATGGGTGTTACGACGACGAGTGAAATATATCTACAGTCAAAATAGGAAGACAGCCCTACCTAGATCAAAAGCATTAATCAAAACGGGCGTTAATCCTTCCACTACCGAAGTAGGAAACAGAGCTCAGTAAGACACATAAAAACAATAATATAAAAGTGAATGGCAATTGGTACGGAACAATTTTCTCAAGACATTATATTCAAGAACACAAGGCAAAGATAACGGCCTCAGCTTTCCATATGCACTTCATACAATGAACACCTCATGAAATAAACCACAAAAACACACACATGTGTATATACATAATGTGTATGTATGTGTACGTACACATATACATATACTCGTTCATATATATGTACACACACACATATATGTATATGTATACATATATATATATATATACATATACATATACATATATATACAAATATATATGTATATATATACATATATATGTATATATATATATATATATATATATATAAATACGTATATGTGTATATATATACATATATATATATGTATACATATATATATATATATGTGTATATATATACACACACACATATATATATATATATATACATATATATATATATATAAATATATATATGTATGTATAAATGTATATATGCAAATGTGTATATATGTATATATTTGTATATATGTATATATATATATTTATATAATATACATATATACATACTGTATATATATAATATATGTAAATATATATATGTATATATATATGTATATATACATGTAAATATATATATATACATACATATATATATACATATATATATATATTTTGGAAGGAGGCCATTTTGAATACAGGCTTTGTTGAAGTCTACAGCAGTAGTAGCATTGTTCAACTTGTAAGAAGGAAGATGACCTCTGATTGGGTCGAAAGACGTCTAGAGTAAACACCATGTACCTTGGAGATTCTATCAATACCCTGACCTCCAACCTCCGCTCTCTCATTCGAAATATCGAGAGTACTTCTTACAAGTTGAACACTGCTACTACTGCTGTAGACGTCAACAAAGCCTATATATATATATATATATACATATATATATATATATGTATATATATACATATATATATATATATATATATATATACATATATATGTATATATATATATATATATACATATATATATGTGTGTGTGTGTGTGTGTGTGTGTGTGTGTG
>NC_134780.1:2097327-2112327 GCF_046742065.1 Oratosquilla oratoria | reverse complement strand
AATATAATTTCATATTTTACAATATATCTTTTTAATATTGAAATAAATTTCTTTATTTACTTGTAAGGATATCTTCTGTTTTCAGATTTTTCCAAGATGTTAAAACGGAAGACCAGAGGTCAACTATCATCCCCTTTGAGCCTGTTAATTGGTAAAGGGAAAGAACTTCCAGTGTCAGAGTTTCCATCAGTGAGAGACATTTTGAGATTTGGGTTACTTCTTCGAAAACAAAACTTCAAAGACAGGAGGAACTATAAGGGTAAGGAGCTCATCAGTGATATCATAACCAATCTTCTGCACCAACAGCTTAGGCCTAAGGGTCAGCTCACCTATAGGTGTAAACCTTAGACTGAGTTCTCTAGTCTGTGGCCGGACAATTTATTGAAGGACTAGAGGGGAATGTGTAACAAAAATCAGACGATTCCTGCAGGAATATCAAACTTAAGGTTTAAATAACAAAATATGTTGATGTATAAATAAAACAAGGACAAGGTAAATGTATACATAAAATAACATATAAAAGTATGGGATGTCTGGGTCAAATGGACCCAAAAATGGACAATAATAAGAGATTCTATCTCAGACCCTAATTGGAAAAAATAATAATAATACAAAATAATGATAAAATGGCTGGCAATTTCAAACGAGTTTTTCATGGGTCTAAATTGACCTTAATCAGTTCTTATCACGAAGGTGACTATAGTATAAAATGACACTGGGTCAAGGATTTCGCGCGCTTGTGTACCCGTCAACTGGAAGTGTCTATTTGGCAAAAGGCATGGGGGACTAAGCAGATTTTTTTAGGTCTGCGGAAACCGACTCTGACGTCAGATCACGCCACCCAGTCAATCTGGCGTTCTATCGGTTTAATGCGATTGCATGCGTAGAAGTCTTAAGTACAGAGGTAGTTTTTCCAAGTTGATATAATCCTTCCATGCCATAAGACAAAATAAGTGAATTTGTGTATGGACGAATTTTACGCAAATTAATTACAGGACCGCACACTGCATATGTAAACAGTGTAGCTGGCACGTACATAAGAAAATACATAATTTTATCATACAAGTAGAAATACAATATAGATGATTACAAAAATATGTACATAATACATCATAAGAATGTATATAATACAAACTTGGCACACGTGGGTAAAACATGAAGGAAAAAATATTCATAAATGTAATAACGTAATCATCAAATGACTTTATACAATACGTATGATTGTTGGTTTAAAGATATATCATGAATACAAACCAGCTATACATTAGAACAGGCGCTCTCAACCTGGGGTTCGTGAGTCTCCAGGAATTTGTAAAAAAAAATATTGCAAGGGTATTTCCATGGATAAAGTTTGGTTCTGGTTGTGCAGTAAAGTAGTTATACTTTTATACTTTTATTCCTGCATGCGTAGTATCATCGTAGATGGCTTGTGGTGTTAATGACTGTTTGATAAAATCATTATAATTCAAATAATTTGATAATATCCATTGGTGTAGCAATATGTAATGAATTATCTTTTATATATTATCATTCTATACCCGATGTCAGATTAATGGAGACGGGTAGATGATCTCGATGTAGTTAATGGAAAAAAGGTTGAAAACCCCTACAATAGACAGTTGAAGTAAAAAAAAACGTATCAATTTAAGGCGGCGCAGCACTAGACAATCATATGTATATTGGTGGATTCATTTTAACAGCCTTTGGACATTTAGGTTTCTGAAAAAATTCCGTAGATGTTCTGAAGTCTGTATGATATAAGATGGGTTCTAATGGCAAAGTATGTATACTGGAGACCGCTCGTGGGGAGACCAATTGCAGAATAATATAAACGAATAGACACATAGGAAAGTAGACAAACACAGAGTTGAGGAAACAACCTCATTTTTGTTTCCTCCTTTATCTGTGTTTCGTTCGTGCGATGATGCCTTTACCAAGTTTGTTTTGTCTCTCACATGATATTCTGACCTGGCGGTTTTCTCAGACCTTCACTGGGTGGGCAAGGTCAGATCCACAAAAAAATATACATTGCTGGTGCGTCAACCCGTGTTGGGGCACCAAAGAGAAAAGAAAATTAATTCACAAAATGTTTGAATTTGTACCATAGGTTGCTAAGAGCTATTAAAACAAGAGCACTTTAATGCGAGTAGGGAATTGGATCGAAAGTAGAAGTATCACCAAAAAGATCAGTTATAGAAAAATAAAAATGTGTCAGCAAAGGACGACATAAGTTAAGAGACGAGATCCTGTAGACAAATCAAAGATTTGCTTATGGAGTCCCAGAGCATAGTTCTTCAAACTGAAAAATCTCCTGCGCAGCTAAGAGTGAAACCTAAAGACAACATTCAACTTTACATCAATACATATATCATAGCCCTATTCTCCGAGTAGAGAAGATGAGAAAACGGGTTTTCCGGTGTCAGCAAATGTTAAAATAATAATAGTGATAATGGTAATGGTAATCATAATGACAATATGAATAATAGTAATGATAATGATAATAATAAAAAGAGTAATAATATTAACGATAATAATAATAAAAATTCTGACGACAACGACAAAAACAACAACACCACCACCACCACCACCACCAACAACAACAACAACAGTGCTGTCGCCGGAACCACTTCCACCCACTTTTACGTTAATCTATGTCATGACAAAATTTACTCCATTATTGATGTAAATCATCCTGAAAATATTGCATTTAGAGAGAGAGACGGAGAAGAGAGAGAGAGAGAGAGAGAGAGAGAGAGAGAGAGAGAGAGAGAGAGAGAGAGAGAGAGAGAGAGAGAGAGAGAGAGAGAGAGAGAGAGAGAGAGAGAGAGAGAGAGAGAGAGAGAGAGAGAGAGAGAGAGAGAGAGAGAGAGAGAGAGAGAGAGAGAGAGAGAGAGAGAGAGAGAGAGAGAGAGAGAGAGAGAGAGAGAGAGAGAGAGAGAGAGAGAGAGAGAGTTAGATATTTTTATTGGTCTGTCGTATGGTTTTTCTTTTATACTTTGTATGAACTTTATGGCATAGCGTACTCCTTTTAGTCTGTAAGTGTCTGTGACGACATTCGTGCACCATGCAATAACAGTATATTACAAATGTGGATGGACCAGTTATCTATTCTAATTGTTAATGATAGGTGAGCTTTTAAAATCAAGAGTTCGTGCTTATAATCCCAGTGTCTTATTATTTTCTCTGGACCAGAAATTCAATAACTGATTGTTTTTAGGTCGTTATTGATAATCACACCAAGATCGTTATCATTTTCTGTTTCATTAGTAACTGGTCGTACTTAGTATCATTTTTCACACACATAACTTTATACTTGGATTAGATTTCATTTGCCGAGTTTTGAGACCATTATAACAATCTGTTTGCATAATTTGAATATCTAGTTGAATCGAATGATCATTTCCCGAGTTTTGAGACCATTATATCGATCTGTTTAGATAGTATGAATATCTAGTTGAATTGAATGATCATTTGCCGAGTTTTGAGACCATTATATCAATCTGTTTGAATAGTTTGAGTATGAGTATCTAGTTGAATTGAATGATCATTTGTCGAGTTTTGAGACCATTATATCAATCTGTTTGAATAGTTTGAGTATGAGTATCTAGTTGAATTGAAGGATCATTTGCCAAGTTTTGAGACCATTATATCGATCTGTTTAGATAGTATGAATATCTAGTTAAATCGAATGATCATTTGCCGAGTTTTGAGACCATTATATCGATCTGTTTGAATAGTTTGAGTATGAGTATCTAGTAGAATTGAATGATCATTTGCCGAGTTTTGAGACCCTTATATCGATCTGTTTGAGTAGTTTGAATATCTAGTTGAATCGAATGATCATTTCCCGAGTTTTGAGACCATTATATCGATCTGTTTAGATAGTATGAATATCTAGTTGAATTGAATGATCATTTGCCGAGTTTTGAGACCATTATATCAATCTGTTTGAATAGTTTGAGTGTGAGTATCTTGTTGAATTAAATGATCATTTGCCGAGTTTTGAGACAATTTGATCGATCTGTTCGGATAGTGTGAATATCTAGTTGAATCGAATGGTCATTTGCTCAGTAGCATCCGCTGATTTACAAACAGTAGATTGAAGTCCATTGCCAGTGTCACTGATATATACTTTTAACAGAAATAGCTCTAGTACTGGACATTGAGGAACTTTACCCGTAATACCTTTCTAGATGGAAGTTTTAACATTCAGAATAACTTATTTTATGATTTTTCATAATATTTCTAATCAAGTCTATCAGGTTACCTCGTATTCAATGGAAAGTGAGGTTAGTGCGGAACCATATAATTCTTTTTTCTCGAACTTTAGAGACATATATTCAGCTTTATTTCTTTTGTCGTAGTTTGAGATAACGTTGTTACGAGTACATTGAAGATCAGTAGCACGAGAGAATGCGTCTGAATTTGTATTGGCTGTCGATTAGTTATTAGACGGTTGCTTTCTAAGTAATTATGTGTGCCATCTCTTACAATTGTTTTATATTTTTTCTATGGTCATGATCAATACTTGCTTGTAATTCCGCGATTTCTGTTTTTCAATCTCTTTACCCTCTTGAATACAATAATATCTTTTGCTATTCTTCCTTTTGATGCAGCCAAGATTGTGATAGATTTTTTAGAATATTTTCTATGTGTTACTGTTTTTCTTCAAAATTTATGAACGTTTGTGATTTCCATCTCTCAATGTTAACCTTCACTTCACACTTTGTGAACTTAACACTGAAGGCACACAGGACATAATAACACCTTCTATCACAGCTAATATTTCACTTATTACTGTTTTTCTTCAAAATTCTTGGATGCCAACCATCGAACGGTTGTGATTTGTTAATTTTGAGTTTTTCTACACATCTCCCAATGTTAAACTTCACTTCACACTTTGTGAACTTAACACAGGACATAATGACACCTTCTATCGCAGCTAACATCTCGCTTATTACAAAAGTGAGATAAAGAAAATTAACATTACCTTTATTGATACTAAGGAATTATGGAGTCCTGTAATTTTGTTGAATACATAAATATGTAGATCAGAGAGGAGTATGTTGCTTTAGATTTGTCACCGTCGGAGTAATTTACGAGTTAGTTATTTTGGCTGACAACAAACGTTTTATATTGACATTCGGGGTTCTAAGAACTGAGACATTTGATTTTTTATTTATTCATTTATTTTTTCACATTTCTTGATTGTAATTCAAATACTTTTTTAAAACTTTTTCATATCTAAAAACAATAATAAAATAAAATGGATGTCAAGACAAGTTGACCGTTTTTTGTTTTCTTTGTTAGTATAACTTCATACATTTACTCTTAAGTAAAAATGTTATGTGTTTATACCTATGCAAAGGTTTATGAACATGAATAATATTCAACTATTACGTCCCACTAATTCAAAAAAATAAAATGAAATAAAATGAAATAAGGCGGAGTACCGTAATCATCGGTGCCTCACCCCGTAATATTTTGTTTAGTAAGATGTACTACGAGAAAATACAGATTTGATGTCATTGATGGTTAGATTTTATTTTTTATCTACATGTATATAGAAAATTGTATGATTTCGTTGATTACTCTTTGATCTCAAAAGAATAACGGTATAACTCTAAAACATCAAAAGAGACAGTTGGAGTTGTTTTAACAGTTCAAACTGGGAAAGGGTCTCTATCAACAAGATCAAATTGCTTGGTATATGACTTGAAAAAAAGATAAAAAAAAAAATATGGTAATAGGATCAATCGAGAGGGTTTTATCCTAGCCGAATCAAAACTGCCAGACGAGAGCCAGAATAAAGACTTACATCTGTGAAATAGTACACTTTTACGCTATATCTGATGCCTGGACACAGTTTTTCTTTTCTTTTCAAAAATGTCACTATACTTCTTCCATTATCCGGTGACCCAGAGGGTGTGACCAGCAAAGCCAGCAGCGTTGCAACGTCTAAACCATCTCTAAAGAGAACGGGGGAGAAACCTTTTTCTATATATTTGCATGTATGGCCGGTATGACTGACAAAAATGATTGAGTGACCCACACACCTGTGACTCGGCAACCCCTCTCCCCCGAACCCCACGGAAATTCCTAGGTCGGGAGCCGGGGTAACGTCGCCTGTCCTGAGATGCCGCATCGTTTAACAAATCTCTTCTTTTGTTTGCATGTATAACAATTACTCATATCACCTACCATTTAATGAAAAAATCAATATGTTCTTATGATCTGTTAGGCAGCCCTCCCAATGGTCATCCATACCTCAAGCCAATAGCATCTGTGAATTCTCTTTTGTTTACGTTGAATCCCTTTGCCCTGATTGGTCGTGCTGTCAGCCAATTGGACGCCCCATCTTTCTGTGTCATTGATATTTTTCTGTTTATATGATTCGACAGCTGATCTAATAAGGTGAGAAGCTTCTCCTTCTACCTCACTTCCATACCTTTTGATGTGTTTCTTCTAACTTATTTAATTTCATCCACGTTAGTCTCCTTCTGCTGATCTAGTAACATGTTGTTCGTCAGGGAGGACGTGAGTTTCAGGGAGTTTTGGTGTTCTATGTTAGCAAGTTTCAGTGGATCTGAGATTCCTAACTCTTACATTTTTGGTGGAAGTTAGATTAGTTTTCTTTCTTGTCCGTTTGGTATTTGTCCGTTGGTGATGGCCGGAATTGGTTCATTTCTGATAGTTTCTTCAAGAGGACTTAATAATTCGGTAATGTTTGGTACCGTCCTTAAAATGTAATTCCACTTGAGTTTCACACCATATATGAATGTTGCATATGCCACCTGCTGTTCAGTCTTTGCGAAGTTGGCTAGTAGCCCAACTTCCGCCACCCATTCTTTAACTACTACAACTTCTACTACTACTACTACTACTACTACTACTACTACTACTACTACTACTACTACTACTACTACTACTACTACTGCAACTACTACTACTACTTCTGCTACTATTACTACTACCACTGCTACTGCTACTGCTACTGCTACTGCTACTACTACTACTACTACTACTGCTACTACTACTACTACTACTACTACTACTACTACTACTACTACTACTACTACTACTACTACTACTACTACTACTACTACTACTACTACTACTACTACTACTACTACTACTACTACTACTACTACTACTACTACTACTACTACTACTACTACCATACCTACTACTACAACCTAGAAAAAAAAACGTTGTTACCACCAACAACAACACTTCCACCTATTCTGCTAATACTCCTTCTACCCCACCATAATCCCATCGCCATACGACAACACTCCTACCACGGAGAGGGTCCCTCACGAGCAAAGCTCTATTGCCTCTATATTTCAATTAGATCAACCCACTTGGGCAAATACTTGCTACTTTCCACCTTTCAAGTAACTTCCTCAAAGCTGGCTTCATCCGGATGACAAACGCCACGAGGGTCCTCGACCAAGTTTGCTTCGAAGAGATCTTTATGGGAATTCGAATAACCAATAAGGAAATTACTTTCTCTTTACTTATCATCCAGTAAAGAGAGGTTATGGAAAGGTGTACAAGTGGAGAGAGAGATAGATAGATAGATAGATAGATAGATAGATAGATAGATAGATAGATAGATAGATAGATAGATAGATAGATAGATAGATAGATAGATAGATAGATAGATAGATAGATAGATAGATAGATAGATAGGTAGATAGATAGATAGATAGATAGATAGGAACGGTAGATAGTTTGATATATAGATAGATAGATAGATAGATAGATAGAGAGATAGATAGATAGATAGATAGAGAGAGAGAGAGAGAGAGAGAGAGAGAGAGAAAGAGAGAGAGAAGAAAACCACTGTAATCTTGGATAGCATGAGCATAGGGTAGGATAGGTAATGTGGTATGACTACTTTTGAGCATTCCAGAAAGGTGATGGAGTTTTGACTGGGGATGTCTTGCTGTGACCTCGAGCGTCACCTTTCCTCTGTGTGCTGTGACTTCCAGGTCTAATCGATCTAGTTAAAACTGAGTTCGGGGTCACTTCGTGTGAAGATCTTAGTATCTTTATAACAAGGGGCTCTTTCCCTTTTTAACAGATGCAGCCACTTCCACCCACTCCACTCTCATCCACATCTCATTTGTCTTCCTCTTAACTAAGCTCCTCTTGGATGAAGGGTCACTCCTCTCTCCTGCCCACTTCCCTGGTCAGAAGCAATGCAGGAAGGTATAGTGCATCCACATCAGGGCCGTTTCATTTACCCAGCGAGCCTCTGTCATCGTCCCCTCATACCCTCCCCCCCCAAAAAAAAAGAGAGAAATCCATTCCTGCTTCATCAAAATATCATCCATACACAACCCTTCTCCACTCACATCTACTCCCTATCTTCTCTCTTCCCTACTCAACAGACATTCCTCTCTAACTCAAAGCCCCTTTTATTCCATCCATTTTTTCTTTTTGTCGTGCTCTTAATTTCGTTTCATCCACCTGTTTTCCACATTCTTTTTGAACATGTTTCTTCACTCATTTTTCCACATACTCAAACTATCCCAATAATTGTCCCAGTAATCTTTCATTAGCCCTATCCCACATCAATTCTTCAAAAACTTTGCTACCAAGTGCAACAGAGATACATAGAATATCCTGTCGGCATCTAGAACAAATTAAAAAGAATCCAGCGGTATGGAAATGGTTAATTGAGATTAGTTACAACCCTTTCGCTACTAATGAGGTATCATTAAGGTGAAGAAATTAGCCTGACGGCAGCCAGAACACAATAAAGTGACAGCTGACAAAGACTTAAACCCGGCAGTAGGGTAAAGTAACTTAATGATTCTGTTGTGAAATTTCCAACGACTGGAGACATATTTCACTTTGATATTGCTATATCGAAAGAGAATATTCCATTTATACGGTGAAATTTTTTAAGTATTTGTGGATTTCAACAGACTAAAACAACACATACTACGCTAATCAACAAAAATTCTGTCTCATATAAAACAGTATGTATTTTTTCACAAGATGAATCCAGTATGTTTTTAGGATTGCTATATTACCCATCATTTACCTATCGTAATCAAATAACACTCCGCAACATTTGAAAAAATCAGTATTCGTAAAGTACATTATTTTTAGTTAGCTTAGATAAATGAGGCAACAGGGAGGCTACAGAAGTATGATTGGGCAATTATCTGTCAGCTGCAAGTTAGAATTGAACATATCTGTAGTGCCTTTTCCATTCTTTTCACACACTCTAGGTTTGTGAAATTACCAGAATAATACCAATAAAACGTGGAAATATAAAAAAAAAAAACTGTTACATTGATGGTGAATTGACGTTCACGTAGTATAAACGTTGTTTTGTACCCTACCCACCCTCATCGAAAATGCTGAGAATATTATTTTGTAAAGTATATCACCCGAACAAAAGTTGGGCCCTCATAATTTTTTGTCACATTAGTCAGGCTTTCCACAGTGTGTGCAAAATGTTCATCCCGTATGCTTTTTATCGTTCCTTTCGTCTGAATGGAACCCAGAGATCGCGGTTCTGATTACTACTTCTGTTTGGCAAATAGAAATAGTATGACATCAACATTCAAGCATAATGTTAGATGTAGTAATTTTCCATCTGCTATCAGACCATCCCTTATAGTTAGAAATTTTTAGTGCCAGCGCCCCTAAGAAACATATAACTGAGATATTACAAGATTACAAAGGAAATGCATTTGTATGTAACTGACAGTTGCCGACAAGTCTGCCTGAAGAAACACCAGGTGAAGACGGAGCCTTTGTCAATAAAACTTTTCAATTTTTAGGGCTTTATCAGGTACATAGTCGTGGTATATAAATCTCTGAGGTCAAATTCGAAGACCACTGGAAATGAAGGAAGGTCACTGGAGCCTAGGGATGGTTAAGGAAGATAGGGAGCAATTGTCCGCGTCCCAGAGGACATTTGTTCACTGGCGATGAATTAATGCGTAAGTAGACGAAATGAGACGAAGGGAAAGTTTCCACTGTTGATGGACAAATTCATGAGAAAGAATATAACTTATGGAAGGAAACTAAGGGTAGCTTTCGAGGATTTTGTTTACAATTGGAAGGAAAGGAATCAGGTGGGGAGAAATTTCAAAGAGGCCTCTATTCTGTTCAATCATGTTGGCTCTTTGAATCTGCTTCCACACAGAGGACATCAGTACGATGCCCGAGATTATATCAAGACCAACACTTGTGTTACATTACACACAGGAGCATTAGCAACCACATGATAGACTGGGAAAAGACAGAACTACTGATACAAGAGCCCAATAAAATCCGGAGAAAATGTTTGGAAGACGCCATCATCCACGACCAATTGCTCCACATCCTCCTTAACTCTCCCTTGTCCTATTCATTTTCAGAGATCTGTATACTTACTCAGTGGCAATAACTCTATCTTATACACAGTTATCATTTAATTTCCTTCAGACATCTCTTCCTCTCCACTGGCGTCATATGACCACGATGTTATGGCGCCAAAATAACAAGTCAATCGATCTCTTCCTTTCTCACAAAAACCGAGCGCGCGCAAGTGGGTGATCTGGCCTAGGTAGTCCATACTCCAAGCGATGATGACGTAACCCCCCCTCCATGCACAGGGGAGAGAAAACCTGTGCATTGAAGATATTGCGGTAAACAAGAAGGCTCCACAACTGATGCCGATGGCATCAGGACGACCGGAGAGTGCAAGTGGCTGCAGAGGGTAGCCAGAAACTAATCAGGGATTAGACTAGTGATTATCAACCTTTTCTTACCCATAAACCACTTGTATCCTCTTTTATTCTTAACCCCCCTAACCATTATTTTACTCCAAAAATAAAAAGGACTTCTATGTGTAGGCCTATCAGTTAGAAAATAGGTTTACCTGTACGTTCTATATTTAGATGTATACACAAATATTTCCCCCTAATACAAAATATATATATTCTGACATCTATTTGATATGAAGGTTTGTGTTATGTACACAACTAAGCAAAAAATTGCAGCCATAGTGGCAATTAGTATAAGATAATAATGAGCAGAAATACTTATCTGTACCATACTCACTCTTTTCAACATCCAAATTAACACTGACTGCGTGACTGTCGATTCACGCACATTTCGACATACATTGTACAATAAGCGAAGAAAAATAGAATATTTCTATTAGGACGGTATTAAAGTTTATGACTGTCACTTTTAGTATTTCAATATGGCGTAAATAACTGTAGAATTTCCAATTCTCAGTTGTAATAACTGTTTCGAAGTAAAATTGTTCTATGGACTACTGAAATATTACGATGGATTTACAGTTTGCTATTGTTTCTTTGTGTGTGTGTGTGTGTGGACCCCCAGGAATGTTACATAAACTTCCTTGGTCCATATGGACTTCGGTCGAGAAACTATGGCTGGAGTGATTCACGAGAGTGTGGAAGAGTGTGGCTTCCTTACGCATCTGGAAATAACCAGGCAAGGAAAATAAAATAGAGATGAAAATTAAATCAAACTTTGTCAGTCAGTAAACTATTGAATACATCTATTCAACAATAGTGCCAAAGCTATTGAATATGTAAAATCTGCATTAAAGTATTTCTTGATGCACGAGGATTGGGAGAATGTGCTATTAGTCATGAAATGTAGAATTTTACAAATCTAAATGAAATAAACCATTCTCAGCGTACGTGATACTGTTTACATTTGAGTTTTATTCTACTGAGAAAAATACATAGGTCTGAATAAGATGTTCAATCAAAATATTGGTAATACCAGTAGAATGTTATATTAAAATTAATGCAAATAGTTTATGTAATCAAGTGAACATAATGCAGAGGTCAAGGAAAATATCTTAGCAACAGTTTGAGGGTTTGTGACTGGAGAAAGGTAAGCTGTATTTACGTGTAAGGGAGATTTGTAATGGACAGGAAAAATGTGTGGAAATGATAAACGTCAGAAAACTCTTGCTAATTCCAAGAAAAAGCAGGTTTATTTGTTATTGGCAGTTGCCTGCTAGTGTGTGAAAAGAAAAACCATGTGAGGACTTAGCCTTTATTGTATTTGTACGACGTTTTACTTATTACAGCTTTATCAAGTAAATAGCTATATACTTGATAAAGCTTGTAATAAGCGAAGGGTCCTGCTAATAAAAACTCCGTTTTCACATGGTGTTAATTTTGATAGAAAAAAATACAAACAATTATTCACTTTTCATAGGAAGACAAAATTTGATAGTGAAAAATGAAAACTAATATTTATAGATTTAAATGAAACTTTGATATCGTTACAAAAAAAAAAAATTGCAATAACAGAAACTAGTACGTTAGCAAATACCAACAATCAGTTAACCTTTGCGGTCTGTTAAAATTTTGTAACACCTAATCTGTTCCGGGTCAAAATTATCCGTCTCATAAATTCTGACAGTTCTTTGCCATACAAAGTACTTTTTAAATTACTTTGCGTCCCCAGGGTACAATGGAAGAAAGTTATAATCATTCAGACTCCAAATCTATCTCTGCCACCCACCCTACTTTATTGAAAAATAGGTTTCAGTTTAAATTATTGCAGTTAAATATTGTGATACCATGCTGCTTACCTATAGTTATTTTTGGCAGATTGCTGTTACTTTGCTATCATTTTTGCACATATAACACATCTTTTTGCATATCTTTCCTGAAATTTAGAATGGTCAATATTCATAGTCAGCTTACAATTGCAGTAATTCACCAGCATTGTAACATCTAATTCGTTCCGGGTCAAAATGACCCGTCTCACAAATTCTGACAGTTCTCCACCATACAAAGTACATAATTGATTATCTTGCATCCCCAGGGTCTACTACGTGGAAATGACTGTCATTCAGACCCCGCGCATAACCCTCCTAACCACCCTACCTTATTGAAGATTAGGAATTAGTTGCAATTATTGCACTTGAATATTACAACAGCATGCCGCTTATATGTAGTTTTTTCGGTAGAACGATCATATTGTGGTTATTTTGATGTCATTTTTACACATATGACAACATTTGGCGTCCTAGGTAACAATACCCTTGAAGACAATATAGGTTGGACGAGGATCGATCCAAGTTCATGAAGGAAAGTTCTTCTCTTATTTTATTTTATTTTATTTATCTATTTATCTATCTATTTTATTTATTTATTTATTTATTTATTTATTTATTTATTTATTTATTTATTTATTTATTTATTTGTTTATTTATTTATTTATTTATTTATTTATTTATTTATTTATTTATTTATTTATTTATTTATTTATTTATTTATTTATTTATTTATTCATTTATTTATTTATTTATTTATTTATTTATTTATCTATTTATTTATTTATTTATTTATTTATTTATTTATTTATTTATTCATTTATTTATTTATTTATTTATTCATTTATTTATTTATTTATTTATCTATTTATTTATTTATTTATTCATTTGTTTATTTATTTATTTATTTATTTATTTATTTATTTATCTATTTATCTATTTATCTATTTATTTATTTATTTATTTATTTATTTATTTATTCATTTATTTATTTATTTATTTATCTATTTATTTATTTATTTATTTATCTATGTATTTATCTATTTATTTATTTATTCATTTATTTATCTATTCATTTATTTATCATTATCATATATGTATATGTATATTTTTTGCATTCGACCTAGTTATGGACCAAAAGGCCTCCTGTCAGCATGCGCCAGCTTTGTAATCCCTTTGTAATCCCTTTTCCCTTCCAGTTAGGTTGCACTATAGTCAAAAGGACAAAAGCATTAGGCAAACACATCCACTATGTTATCAAGCAAGGCCATAGACCATCTCTTTGTCTGACGCTTTGACCTATAAGTTGCAACAAGTTTGTCTAAATTATCAACTCCTCTTTTAGTTGAATTGTAAAATTCAATTATGTCAGGTTTCTTTTTTTTTCACTACTAGTGTCGATTTTTCCTGATAGTTCCAACAATTGTTTGCTTGCGCTTTTTCAGTTTCTTAGCTAAATTTGAGCTACAGAAAAGTTATTACAGGCTATATTTCTACCTTTGAGCCCTTCTGTAAGCTGCAGAACAATACGTTTACCTTGCTCACGTTCTACAGATTCATCTTTACGTCCAGTGTAAATTTCAGCATTCAAAAGATAACTACTGTCTGTTTCACGTGCTGCCCAAATCTTTATCCCATATCTATCAGGTTTTGATGGAATATACTGCCTAAATGGACAGTTTCCTCTAAAAGGAACCAGTTGCTCATCTACAGTAACAGTTGACGATATGTTATACATCAGAGGGAGTCTCTCAACCCAAATGTTCCAAACATCTCTAATAGGAGCAAGCTTGTCTGTGGATCTCCTTCGAGCTCTGGTTTCTTTATCATCAAATCTAATGAACCTAGAATATTTCATAAACTATTCAAGAGACATTATGGCTCGAAATATAAGATGTCCATATATTGAAATACATAAACATTACTCTAGGAGGGATTCTGTCCAGGGGGGATATTGTCTTGGGGGGATTCTGTCCAGAAGGGATATTGTCCGGAGGGATTTTGTCCGGGGGGGATTGTGTCCAGGAGGGATTCTGTTCGGACACCGTCATCCCAGACTCCTAAGAGACTCTCCATGAATATAATTGTTAAAGAAAACTTATATACCGCATTTGAAAGGTAAAATTTAATAATCCTACTATCTTCTTTGATGTAGTTAGTGAATAACTGGGAATAAGTATAACAAAATATAGGTATGGGTCATTTTGACCCGAACAAGTTAAGTTAGATGTTACTTTTTTGCTGCTTATTAACTATTGGGAAAATTTTTACTAGGCTTAGGCAACATAATAACCCTCTAACTTCAGGACAAGTCAAGGATTATGAAGCTTCAGTCTCTAAAAACAGGAGAGATATGCTAATGTGAAATTATTTTCTGGTCAAAAAGACCCTTAACAGTGCAGGAAGGTTAAAAAGATATACACAAAATTTTGCATGAA
>NC_134780.1:2082327-2092327 GCF_046742065.1 Oratosquilla oratoria | reverse complement strand
GCTCCATCCGCCTGACACGCACCAGACCCAAACAAAGGATTACAAAGGCGAAACATACCGACAGGAGACCTTTTGGTCCATATCTAGGTCGGATGCAAACCCGTGTAAGAGGCTCATAGATGAGGCTCATAGTCATAGGTAGACACATGAGGTAGAGAGGCAGAGGACGAGTGTTACATTTCCTAATACTCGAAGGCGAGAAAGAGAAGGAGTGGCACAAGTTCGCTACTCGCCTTATGTTTATATACAGTTGCCGGGGACCCGATTTCATTACTTTTGATCATGGAGTGAGGTATTGTGCATAGCATGAGGGTTTTCTGCGGACCGTATTCTACTGTTTTGATTGTTTACATAGCCAGACAAATGGAACCAGGCCTCAACAGTGAAGAAAGTATGGTCAAAGATGTCTTCACCATGTTCTTCCACGAAATCTCTGAGCCACTGACTATATCGCATTCTTTTGCATTTCTCTGGTTCATTTAACTCGTGGACTACCACAAGCTTATAAGGTTTGAGATGTAACAATTTCTTAACAGCTTTATATGCACTTCAATGGGACACATTGGCTTGTTGGGACAACCTTCGAATAGACTTATTAGGGCTACCTTCCATTCTCGCTGCAATTTCATTCACCTTTTCGTCAGTTAGGATCTTTTGCCGACCGAATCTTGGAGCATCCGCTACTGAACCCGTTGCTCTACACTTTTCAATAAGTCGCCTAATTGTAGTGCGATACAGAAGAGTAACGCTTGAAAACTTGTGCATAAATGCTTCTTGGACGTTGTGAGAATATTCTCCCGAATTTTTCAAAGTTTCTTCAGCTAGAAAGATAAGACACTTGAATGGTAGGATAACCCTTAGTTAAGGTCTGAAATAAAATAAATGTAATTATTTATTATATTTTTATTAATTAAGGATCAAACAACAAAATAATAAAACAAAGATAATGATAAAAACGGCTACACAGAAATTTATTTATAAAAAAAATTAGGCGAACAGGGACTTTTTTATCATCCTGTATAACAGAAAAGAAAAGAAAAGAATAGAATAGAATAGAATAGAATAGAATAGAATAGAATAGAATAGAATAGAATAGAATAAAATAGAATAGAATGGAATGGAATGGAATGGGATGGAATGGAATGGAATGGAATGGAATGGAATAGAATAGAATAGAATAGAATAGAATAGAATAGAAATAGAATAGAATAGAATAGAATAGAATAGAATAGAATAGAATAGAATAGAATAGAATAGAATAGAAAAGAATAGAATAGAATGAATAAATTAGAATAGAATAAATTAGAATGGAATAGAATGGAACGGAATACAATGGAATAGAATAAATAGAATGGAATAGAATGGAATGGAATGAAATAGAATAGAATAGAATAGAATAGAATAGAATAGAATAGAATAGAAGATCATTGAATCAAATTGAATCGAATAGAATAGAATAGAATAGAATAGAATAGAATAGAATAGAATACAATAGAATAGAATAAAATAGAATAGAATAGAATGAATGGAATGGAATACAATGGAATAGAATAAATAGAATGTAATAGAATGGAATGGAATAGAATGGAATGGAATGGAATGAATTAGAATGGATTAGAATAGAATGGATTAGAGTAGAATAGAATAGAATAGAATAGAATAGAATAGAATAGAATAGAATAGAATAGAATAGAATAGAATAAAATAGAATAGAATAGAATAGAATAGAATAGAATAGAATAGAATAGAATAGAATAGAATAGAATAGAATAGAATAGAATAGAATAGAATAGAATAGAATGGAATGGAATGGAATAGAATAGAATAGAAAAATAGAATAGAATAGAATAGAGTAGAATAGAATAGAATAGAATAGAATAGAATAGAATAGAATAGAATAGAAAGACACACAGCTTAGTAATCATGGAAACAAATTAATTAATGGGCATATATACTCCAGATTTCACTAACGAAGCGTAGTTGCTGCTGTTATTGGCTAACCCTCGTAATTTCTCAGAAGAGTCGCATCGACTGGTGGATTTATTCTTTTGAGTGATATCACGGTCCCATTCACCTTTTATTCAGCTCATTGCGTCTCTGTGGAATGTGTTACCGTAACCCTGCGACACTTTTACTAAGAAGTTTCTCTCGACTGAATAGATTTGCCCCAGCGACAGAGTGAATAGAGGTATACCTCATCATCAATAATAAAGAAATTAAACCTAGATAATTTAATCCTCCCTCTCGTGGTGAAGGGAGGCTCCCTTGGCTGGAAAAAAAAGGTTACTTTCCAGCAGCCTGCAAGGAAGGATTAGTTGTCGTTATAAGACTAATGACGAAAGATCTTAGTAGACTTTTGGTCATTAACGATTTGATGACGAGAGTAGTAGTTCCTTAAGATCTAAAGGTTCTTGTAACCTAGAATAGAATAGAATAGAATAGAATAGAATAGAATAGAATAGAATAGAATAGAATAGAATAGAATAGAATAGAATAGAATAGAATAGAATAGAATAGAATAGAATAGAATAGAATAGAATAGAATAGAATGGAATGGAATGGAATGGAATGGAATGGAATAGAATAGAATAGAATAGAATAGAATAGAATAGAATAGAATGGAATAGAATAGAATAGAATGGAATAGAATAGAATAGAATAGAATTGAATAGAATAGAATAGAAAGGAATGGAATGGAATGGAATGGAATAGAATGGAATAGCATGGAATAGAATAGAATAAGATAGAATAGAATAGAATAGAATAGAATAGAATAGAATAGAATAGAATAGAATGGAATAGAATGGAATGGAATGGAATGGAATAGAATAGAATAGAATAGAATAGAATAGAATAGAATAGAATAGAATAGAATAGAATAGAATAGAATAGAATAGAATAGAATAGAATAGAATAGAATAGAATAGAATAGAATAGAATAGAATAGAATAGAATAGAATAGAATAGAATGAAATGGAATGGAATAGAACAGAATAAGATCACCTATGTGACCGTTGAGCTTGATTCTTTGAATAGGAAAATGAAATAACATATCTACGAGTATTGGGATCATCCCAAAATGATTTTATTCAGCTGAAGGTAATCCTACGTTTTTATTCTAAATATTTACTTTGTTTCGAATATGTTCCTGTGTTTTTCGTCACGAAAAGAATAGTAAGGTTATTGATATTGAACGATAATATAATGAGTAGATGATGTTGGTCATGATATAAACAAAGAAACAATTAACGACTTCAACAAGGCGACATCCATCATGGGTTCCCATCTAGCTATGAATTGACGAATTCATGTAGTTGAAAGGGCGTACTCCGACCCATCAACTGCATAAGATCTTCTATCCTGTGCCAGAACAGAACCCAGAAAGCACGTAGCCATGTTCATTTTATCCATCCATACCCCATAGCTCCTCATCGAACAAATAAATAACTTGAACATATGAAATGAGATCCTATAGGAAAGAGGCCAAACGCAGAGTATGGGAGTTCAGTATATTTGACGTTTCGTCTAGCAGGACTTCTTCTGAAGAAGCCCTGCTGGGCGAAACGTCAAATATACTGGATTCCCATACTCTGCGTTTGCCCTCTCTCCTACAGTGCTGTTGCAGTCGTTGCTGCTTTTATTCAAATGAGACCCTAGATCTCCAATACAGACACAATCGGATCAATGGAGATGCTCTTAATGATTCCATACCTAGAGATCTTATTCAACAGAATAGAATAGTCTGATGTTAACCAGATAAGAATTGGTACATAAGAACACGAATATAAGTGAGTTAAGATACGGTTCGTGTTGCGATTTGTTTGGTTTTGATCTCACCTCGTGAGTATGCGGATCTGGGTTTGATTCCAATGACTATCAATGACAACCACCGGCACTAAGTGTCTGTACACATTAGGAGAAATTGATGTCTTCAAGGGCAGCTCAATGCTTCCCAGTTAATCACCACAAATCCGATAATATCCAATACACATACTCGTTATGGTTATCACCAGACTAATCTAATCAGCTGACGGGTGGATTTAGGACAATATGGAGTCTCGATCGATCGATACTTAATTTTGTCCAAAACTTGTCTCTCAACTAGACAGAGTTATCATGTAGTAAAGTCCATATATACGTACTAGTAGATCGGGCCCAATTGTTTGTATATTATAACAATCTCATTCACTTCAATTCATTCTTCTTCCATCCTTTCATCCCTTTGTTGTGTACTTGTTTGTTTCTTTACTATATCTCAGTTTTTCTGCATCTGACATCATTGAAGACTGAAAGGTCTTCTAACGGCATCCTTTGTCAATGTAATCCAATGCAATCAACTTACTCCATTATTTCAATGATATCATATTTCAGTTTTCTTGTCTCCACTCCACCTTCACAATTTAGGGTCTTTTCAGAAATAAAAGGATCCAAATAGCGTTAATATTTACGGGAAAACTCCCTTATGTACGCCACTCGAAAATACTTTGACTTCCTTACTGCTGAGGTGAGTGAAATCAACTGGCATTGTCTACAGGAAAATGGCAATGATGTCTATGTTTTAAGGGCATTGACCCCTTAGCTACAACTGGATTTTTACAGTATTTTAATTAGTACTACGCGATTTTATTCAGCTTGGAGTAGGACTCCGAGTTGAAGGAGTTAACTGGAATATTGCCCTCCAGTCCACTATTAGTCTACTTCCCTTGTTTCCACCCTGACATTGATTCCACTTCCCGCCCGTCCACCCTGACATGGCCTAATTAAGCTCGGGCATTGCGTTTTCTATGTTTAATCATGCGAACCGGGAACACTACAACCACAGACAGCCACTGCCATCTCACTTTAACCACCACTGTTAGCACAGCTACTACTATCACTACCACCAACAACATCATGCTACCATCACCACCACCAACATCACCATCACCCCCACCGCCACTACTATTACTACTATCACCACCATTAACAACAATACACCATCACCCTCCACCAACACCAACACTATGGCCACCAATGCGGTTACCACACTAGTCATGAGAACTAGCAAGACTACAGCTGCAGATAACCACGAATATCTGATCTTAACCATCACAACTGCTACCGTCTCTGTCGCCACTACCACTACCATCACCACCACCACCAACACCTTCACCACTATCACCACCACCAACACCTTCATCACTATCAACACCTCTACCGAAGAACACTACCATCACCATCACAATAACCACCGCAACCAACACAAGCACCATCATCACCATAGTACCACCCACACTAGCGACAAAAACAACAAAAACTACAACACTCTCAACAACAAAAAACAATAACAGTAGGATCAGCAATACCAGCATCAACAACAATGACAAGAACAAAAAATAACAACAACAGTACTAACATTAACGTTAAGAACAACAAAGAAAAAACAGTCATTAATAATTTTATCAAAATCAAAAACTGAAACAGTAAAAGAAAAAGCCACAACAACGAAAATAACGATACCTCAACTAACAACTACAACAGACATAAAAGTACAATTAATAACAGGAGCAGCATCAACAATGGCAACGAGAACATTAACATCAAAGTAAAAAGCAGCAACAACGACCTCATTAACAATAAAGACGACGAATACGAAAACGACGATGACTATGAAAACCACAACGACTACAACAACTTCAACAACAGTGACAACGACAACGACAACGAGAATGACAACGACAACAACGACCTCATTCAAAATAACAACAAAGGCTATTACAACGAAAGCTACAAAGACATCGAAAGCGCCTAAGAAAACAAAAATTATTTAAAATGTAACAAAGACAACATCAACGACAATGATAACATCAACGACAACAACAAGAACGGCAACAATGGCAAGTGCAACAACACCAAACAACATTAACGGCAATGATGACATCTACAACAACGAAAACGAAAGACAACAAAAAGAGCAAAGGCAGCAACGACAGTGACAAAGATAACGAGAACAACAACGACAGTGACAAAAATAACGACGACATTGACATTATCAAAGGTAAGAACAACAACAGTGACAACAGCAGCGACAACAATAATGATAAGTCATCGACATTGACATCGACATCAACAACTAAGAAAGCAACATTGACAACAACAATGACAACGATAAGAATGATAACAACAGCTACAATGACAACAACAACAATAATAACAACAACAGTAGTGGCAACGACAATGACTATGAATATGACAATGGCAACGACGACGACAACGAAAGGTAATATCTATGTAATATCTCTGTAAATACATTGCAGTGTGAATACACCAAGTATGTAAACTATTTCAGTGAGAGGGTAATCATGGTCTCCCTCACAGAGATGTTGTAGAATTGCACAGCTTAAGTAATCATATTAGGAGATGGTTTAACAAATGGTGTCATACAAACCACAACCCGAAGCCGCCCCACGCAGGCAAACGGAGAAGCAAGAGAGGATGATTTCTGAGTTATTTGTATGTTTGCTATAGTTGTAATATATTCACGAATTTGGGCATAATGACTCACTTCAATTACATCCTGAGCCTCATGCTTCCAAACCAATAGGAACAATAGTGGTAACGATGAAATTAACAATACCAAAGTCATGAGCAATTGACTAGACAACAGCAGTGACAACACAGCACCGTCAACGACAATGACGGCAGCGACTTCGACGTCGACAGTAATATCGGCAAAGTCATCGACATTGACACCAACATCTATATCAGCAACTGTATCGATATCGACATGAATATGAACATCTACATCGATATAAACATCATAAATAACGATGTTAATGTCGACATCGGAATCGTCATGGACATGTAAATTACTATTATCAACATCAACATCAAAATCATCAACATCAACATCAAAATCATCAAAATCGACGTCAACATCAACATCGACGTCAACATCAACAATAACATCAAAATCAGCACCAGCTTCAGCACCAACACTAATAATAACACCACTAACACTAATACTAACACTAACACTAAATCTAACACTAACAATAACACTAACACCAGCATTAAAATTAACGCTAACACAAACACTAACGCTTACACTGACGCTAACACTAACATTAATAATAAAATTTAGAATTCAACTAACACTAGCACTAAAACTAACACTAATATTAACGTTAACACTAACAGTAACACATTAGCAACACAAACATAATCATAAACATTGGTATCAACATCAACATCAAAATCAACATAAATATCTGCACTGATATCTACTTCAAATGCGGACATAATTTCACTAATATTAACTCTTAACCAAATAATACATACGCTACCAACATCATAGTAATCTCTCTCTCTCTCTCTCTCTCTCTCTCTCTCTCTCTCTCTCTCTCTCTCTCTCTCTCTCTCTCTCTCTCTCTCTCTCTCTCTCTCTCTCTCTCTCTCTCTCTCTATATCTCTCTCTCTCTCTCTCTCTCTCTCTCTCTCTCTCTCTCTCTCTCTCTCTCTCTCTCTCTCTCTCTCTCTCTCTCTCTCTCTCTCTCTCTCTCTCTCTCTCTCTCTCTCTCTCTCTCTCTCTCTCTCTCTCTCTCTCTCTCTCTCTCGTCTATTCTGCTAGTGTATGTGCCTTTTTGTCTGTCTCGGTCTATCGGTCGGTATGCATATTTTCTTTTGTTGAGTGGGTCTGTTTGTTTTTGTTTTTCTGTATGTATGTATGTGTGTATGTATGTATGTATGTATGTATGTATGTATGTATGTATGTATGTATGTATGTATGTATGTATGTATGTATGTATGTATGTATGTATGTATGTATGTGTGTATATATGTATGTATGTATGTATGTATGTATGTATGTATGTATGTATGTATGTATGTATGTATGTATGTATGTATGTATGTATGTATGTGTGTATGTATGTATGTATGTATGTACTATGTATGTATTTATGTATGTATGTATAGTATGAATGTAAATATGTGTGTGTATATAGTATATATAATTTTTCTAAATAAAAGAATAAAACATATTGGAATTATTACAATAACATATCAGCACTGGAATTATTGGAATAACCTACCCAATATACATGTGTATTAGATAGCAGAATAAATGCGTAGTGTTAGATTTTTGTTTTGCCATCGAGTAGGATATAGGATTAGGCAATGCAAATAAATAACCAATCTATTTTCAAGGATTACTGACCCAGGGAAAGCAGTCTGCATCATGATCCCCAAGGGAAAACTGAACAAAGTCGTTTTTGTGCGTCTGGTATATATGATTGTTTGCGATGTTGCTTTATCAGGAAAAATAGGATGCAAACTGCGTGAATGGAAAATGAAGGTAAAAACCAAAATGCTCAGGTTTAGTCTCAAGAGTATGATAATGGAGTAGTTGGTAACAAAACTAGGAGGAGGGGGATGAAAGAGTGGGTATCGTAACCCAAATTTTCACTTGTTAGACTGGTATTCATTTCACTTTTGATACACTTCTTTGGTCAGGCATACTCGGCTATGGAAGTGATAACTCTTACTTTAATGGGACTTTCTTTCTTTAAACATGAAGGACATAACTTCATTATAAGTCCGATCACGAACTATACATTCACAGCTCACGACATTAACCCCATCCCCTACTCCAGGCACGTCGCTGCCTGTTTTCTTTTTGCTTACATTACATAAATTCAAATATAAGTTCTAAAAGAAGTATTACCCTGTATGTCTGAGGATGATATAACCACCTGAGATCTGTACAATAAAAAAAAAAAAAAATGAGATTTGTCGTTCTTAAGGTTTGCAAATTACTAAAACAAAAATTACCAAAACTCTTATTTTTATGGACAATCATACGTCCATGCCGACCGTTATCATATATTCTGTATGTTGGTCAATTAGTCAAGGGCATACATAGTTGGGTTAATATTCCTGTTTTCTGTAGGAAGTTGAGTGTAGAAAGATGAAGGAGGTATGGTGTATATGTTCTGTCGCTCAAGATTTGATGTAGAGTCAGTACTGTATGAAAGGGTAGATTACAGGTAGTTTTATGCGTTTTGTACAAATCGTGCAATGTGGTAGTATGTTTAATGTAGACAGCAGTGCCAATGGGGCTTCATCTTCTGCCATAAAGTAGTGACTTGTGAAGCAGGAATGTCCTGGTCTGTGCCCTGGCACTGTTTCGAAACGTTTGTTACATTAACATGATTATTCATAAATGGTTTGTTGAGCGGTGGATTTTAGCCTCTTTCCCACATTTAGTATTGCCGTTCGAAGAACTGAACTATAATTTGTTACTGGTAAAGAAATGGAGGCATGAAAAGGGGTAGATGCCTCCCTTCAACCTAGTCCTTTTTTTTTTTTTTTCTTCTTCTTTTTTTTCTTTTTTTTTCATTGCCGGAGATGCTTTCATGGGATAGCACAGCAGGAGGATACATGTTTGAAATGGGTGGAGATTTGGATGATTGATTCATGAATGGGTTTTGTCGAAAAATGGAGGTCGGGAATTGAGGCTGGAGATTTCTTGTGGAGTATTTCGTGGGTCTGATATGATCATATAGGATTCAGGGTGGAGGAACTATGGATATGAAAAGTAAAGAGAATGATAAAGGATTCAGTGGTTAAGGCTGAGGATGATGGGGTGGGTTAAGATCCTGATCTAATCTCATTGGGGACACCACTGCGTAACCCATTCCATGGTTTGAGCTCGAGCTATCTGTGTATATATTGGTATTCTTTGAATGGATAGAGGAGAGTGAAATTGTTATCTAATGACCTTAATTGGGATTTGGTCTTCTGAGTTGCCCTAGGTGAGGTAGCGGTCCAGTAAGGCATATTTTGTTTTAGTATTTTGTCAGCAATTTCAATTGTAGCAGGTCTGCCCTTCTTTTGCAAAATGGATTATATTGTTTGGATATTGTTGAATTTTTTTAACAAGTAGATGAGGTTAATTCATTTATTTATTTATTTATTTATTTATTTATTTATTCATTTATTTATTTATTTTATTTTTATT
>NC_134780.1:2067327-2079827 GCF_046742065.1 Oratosquilla oratoria | reverse complement strand
ATGCGTATGCGTATGCGTATGCGTATGTGTATGTGTATGTGTATGTGTATGTGTATGTGTATGTGTTTGTGTTTGTGTATGTGTATGTGTATATGTATGTGTATGTGTATGTGTATGTGTATGTGTATGTATATGTATATGTGTATGTGTATGTGTATGTGTATGTGTATGTGTATGTGTATGTGTATGTGTATGTGTATGTGTATAGGTATGTGTATGTGTATGTGTATGTGCATGTGTATGTATTTATGTATTTATAATAGGTTCTTATGTCGCTGTCTTCCATCTTTCTTCTTCGGCTTTGTAACATCCATTACCGCACCCTTATGTCACTCTCAGCTACCAGCATCATTTTTCTTCTTCTCTTTGTCCTTCCCCTCTGTGCTTTTGCAACTGGTTCTCCATGTCCTTTCTCCAACTCTCTCTCTCTTCCATCTCTCTAACTCCCAACCCCCTTTCTCCTCTCCTTTCATCTCTTCCGCTAGTCTTTACATAATGTCAATAGCTCTTTCCTTGCAACTATAATTCTACAATTTCCGCACTCTACAGTTCTTCGTTAAATGTTTCCTGTTAAATTTATCTATCGTTGTGTCATTTACGTAACGTACCCTGTTACTAGGTGTTTTTATTTACCTTTCCGACGAGTCCCATTCTAAGACATTCTAGATATATGAAACCTCTTAACGTGTGTGAAATACCGAAGAACTGTTCTGATGGATGTATTTTCTTATCGAAAATTAATAGAATGTGATACAAAACAATACTGTAAACTCATTGATGTTGGATTGGTTACAGTCGACTTCGTTCTCCAATTTTTAGTACTCTTCCCTCCTCCCTCCTCCCTCCTCCCTCCTCCCTCCTCCCTCCTCCCTCCTCCCTCCTCCCTCCTCCCTCCTCCCTCCTCCCTCCTCCCTCCTCCCTCCTCCCTCCTCCCTCCTCCCTCCTCCCTCCTCCCTCTTCCCTCCTCCCTCCTCCCTCCTCCCCTCCTCCCTCCTCCCTCCTCCCCTCCTCCCTCCTCCCTCTTCCTTCCTCCCTCCTCCCTCCTCCCTCCTCCTCCCTCCTCCTCCCTCCTCCTCCCTCCTCCCTCCTCCTCTTCCCTCCCCCCTCTTCCCTCCTCCCTCTTCCTTCTTCCCTCCTCCCTCCTCCCTCCTCCCTCCTAATATTTCTCTTTACCCTCCTCTCTCCTCTCTCCTCTCTTCTAACTTCTCCTTCTTCTCTTTATCTTCCTCTCTCTCCTCCCTCCTCTCTCCTCCCTCCTCCCTTCACCCTTCTACCTCCTCCCTCCTTTTTCCTCTCACCTCCCATCTCCCGATTCTCACCTGCTTCCTTCCTCCCTCCTCCCTCCTCCCTCCTCCCTCCTCCCTCCTCCCTCCTCCCTCCTCCCTCCTCCCTCCTCCCTACTCCCTCCTCCCTCCTCCCTCCTCCCTCCTCCCTCCTCCCTCCTCCCTCCTCCCTCCTCCACAAAGTATGGGATACCTAGCTAAGAGGTGTTGGGGAATCGTAAATATCAAGTTGTTCTGAACAGCAAAGCTTCTTCCTGAAAAGATGTTAGAAGTGGAGTTCCTCTGGGTTCCATTCTGGAGTCACTTCTGTTCGTAATTTATATCAGTGATCTTTACTGAGGAAATCATTCTGCTATCTCCAGTATCGATGGTTATGCTAAGCTGTGGAAAACAGCAAAATCTCATTTAAATCAATTGGGTAATCAAGGCAATAAAAAAAGGAAATACAGTAATGGTCTCAAAACAGGACTACAAAATCAATCCAGCTAAGTACAATATCTTGAGTAGCAATTTAATTCCGCATTATTAAACAAAACGACTCAAAAACAAAACATTTTCTGAGTCATATGGTACGTTGAGCAGAAATGCACTCACTAGAAGATGCATGGAAAGCTCAAAATTAATAGAATTCCATATTGAATAACTCTGAAGTAAAAATACTATCCCATTGAAAATCATTCTCAGAAAACATATCACGGCAAAGGATATCCCAAGAAATATAGTAAACGTTACTCCTATATTCAAAAAAGGTGATAGGTAGAAGTCACAGAACCATAAGTCAATAAGCTTGTCTTCGATCGTAGAAGAAAATATATAAAAGTAATTATATCACCACAAAGGACTCCACTTAGAAAGCAACTATCTCATAAATGAGAGCAAGTCCAGCTTCAAACACAAACATTCTTACACGTTTAATCTTCCAGAATATCAACATGTAAATACAGCTTACTATCATTAATGATTTTGGAAACGGAGGATTTAAGTCGACAGTTAATATCATTAATATATGTCTTCAATAAAAGTGGTACTGGAACAAAACCCGGAGGAACTCAAATCATAAAATTGTTACGGCTCGTTTTACTGTTTAGAACAACTCGCTGTTTATAGTTGGCCTGACATTTTTTAGTCCAGTTTTAGAATTCTACCCCTAATTCCATATTAGTCCAGGTTAGTTAGTAACCTCTCGTGCGGGACAGCGTTAGCTTATCCAGAGTCTACATGCCTTGCTAGCTCACATAATTTTCAATCTTCCTTGTTCTTTACATTTTCCTACATTCCTGTCATTTTCTTCTCCCATCATAGTCATCTCTCAGGCTATTCCTACCTCCAAAATCCCTCCCTTCCTGACCTCCCCATCTTCATCAAATCTCTAAAGCACACAACCTATCTTTTCCTATAGCCTTCAATTTCACTATCTACTTTTATTTAAGTAACTGTCTAATAAATGACAGCAAACACGGTTTTAAATGTAAACCTTCTCGTGTGAATAAGCTAGTTATAGTCATTAAGTCCTTTACATAGTTTCTGAAACTAGAACAAAAGGAATAATATAGACCTCATATATCTGGAGTTTTAAAAACTTTTGATACTGTCCCGCACGAAAGATTACTATAAATTAGCTTCCCACGGAATAAGGGGTACTTGGACAAGAGGGATTAGAAAGTGATGGAAAATCGTAAATATCGAGTTGTTCTGAACAACAAAACTTCTACATGAAAAGATGTGAGAACAATGTTAACGTTATTACATCTACAGCTTTTACCTTTTCCTATCCATCTGACTCAACCGCTCAGGAGAGTGGATAGGGAGTGATGAGGGAGTTGAGGGAAGGAGGGAGTGGCTCTACTGGTAAGTGAGAAGATAGGAGAGCGAGTGATGGAGTGAAGTGACTTCAAGGTTAATGTGGGTGAAAGTGAAGAAGGTATGGGGTAAGGGGTACTTGGACAAGAGGAAATAGAAATAGATGGAAAATCGTAAATATCGAGTTTTTCTGAACAACAAAACTTCTACATGAAAAGATGTGAGAATAATGCTAACATTATTACATCTACAGCTTTTGCCTTTTCCTATCCACCTGACTCAACCCCTCACTTTTTGGGGAAGGAGGGAGTACAGATAAAATTTCATGTCACTTCGGAAAGGTAATCAACAAAATGACCTTATGAGGAGGTACGAGCACTGACTCATCTTACGCATTCATTCTGACACAGCCCGGGTTTTGAAGCAACCTTGCTGACAGCTTCCCCTCTTCCTCGTGACATCATATCGTCAGTTTCGTTTCCGAATGAAGTGATTTATTATTTACATCTTGATAGAAGGGCTTTTACTGTCAGACTACTGCGATAGACACCAGGAACTCCATAGATGTTATTTTCATTTTACTTCTAGACTTTGAAAGTGTAAAAATCGTCAGGATTGGAAGTGCAATTTCCTCCTAGTATAATGGAAGGAAACTTAGTTTCTCTTTCTATTTACAATAAATTTGGACATTAGATAATTTATCTAAGAATAAACAAAGGTTGCTTCTAAATACATAATTGTTACTAGCATAACTCATACATTTCCAATATCCTTTTATCTATTTCATACTAGTTCATACAAAACGTTATTTAGCTGAGAAATGGTTACAGTACTACTGATATCTTGAGTTATGGAACTGCACATAAATTTTCTGATTCCCTTTCGAGACCTCCCTCTATTTGAATAAACCCCTCTACCGTCTGATTGGATATAAATATGTAAAACAGACACTAGACTGTGAGTTACTTCCACAGACTTGGGAATAGAAACAATAAGCAAACAACAAAAAAGCGATACAATGGTCACATGAAACCACCCCTCTACAGGTTATTCTTTACTGTACAAATTTAAATCTGCTTGAACAGTGCTTGGATTATGTACTTAACCTCTTTGTTCTGTAGCCTGGCCTTTCATTCGGTACCGTTGGATCACTTTGATGTGGAGGGGTTATAATCTGTCTCCCACTCCGTTGCAGATGATATTTTTTCTGTTATTCAGGTGTTACCATGTTATCTCCATGGAACCCATTTTTAGCGAAGGGTCTAAAAAAGCCTCGTTAGTAACGCTTTCCAAATCTAGAAAAGGACTATCAAGGTTCAGAGAAACTGGAGAGGTACCTGAGTTGTTCTGCTAGTCATTGCAATAGAATAGCTTGAAATAGCGTAATATTAGGTTGAAATAGTGTAAGGCAGAATATGCGCTTAGGGATACGAGAAAATTCCGATTTAGAACTGCATAATGAATTTCAATCATGTAATAAAATTTATGAATTATTACAGTCCCCTACAGTACTGTGAACTTTATATGAAGAAATAACTTTACATAACTTTATACAAGAAATAACAACAAAAGCTACGTTATACTTTAATGACAAACTGTTGTTTTGCTGCACGCAGTATAATCATTGAACATCATATAATGAATTGCGCAACACTTTAGTTGCAAGCGACGTTCTGTGGGCCCTCCTATGGGAAGAAAGGAGGGAACTTTGCCTGTACAGTAGTAGTGTGCATGTGCCCATGTCAACGGCTGGCTGGAGGAGGAGGAGGAGGAGGAGGAGGAGGAGGAGGAGGAGGAGGAGGAGGAGGAGGAGGAGGAGGAGGAAGAGGAGGAGGAGGAGGAGGAGGAGGAGGAGGAGGAGGAGGAGGAGGAGGAGGAGGAGGAGGAGGAGGAGGAGGAGGAGGAGGAGGAGGAGGAGGAGGAGGAGGAGGAGGAGGAGGAGGAGGAGGAGGAGGAGGAGGAGGAGGAGGAGGGAGACATTCTCCGATAACAGTGTCAGCTTTACTGGATACGCGTAGATTGTTAAAATTGCTCAAAATTCTGGATCGGATGCGGAGAACAAGTGCCGGCTAGTTGGAAGTCCACCTTCAAATGGAAGTAAGATTATTAATGGAATTTGTAGAAAGACAGAAGTCGTTGTTGTCTTCGACATCAGCTTCGTAGAACTAAAATAAGTAAGTATTCATCTTTCTCGAATTAAGGTACCCCTGGAGGCTAAGTGGGGCCATGGGGAACGACCAAGTCGGAAATAATTGCGACAGAGCTTGTGCCTTCATGCAGATGGATATGAACCACGAGTCTACCTGGAAGCTTGTCATGTTAAAATTTTGAGTGGAAAAATCCATCATCATTATTTTTTCCCAATCTATTCGTTCATTTATCAGTAAGAATGAAAAAAAGTCCCATATTGAATTGTATTTCTTTTTAGCCTCTACTATATTGGTGATAGGAGTTATCCGTATAATAGCCTTTTCCATGCCTACAGATCAATTGACGTATTGTTCAGATAAGCACAAACAATTTTATACAGATGCATCATATCTTATTAATAGTGGATTGATCAAACATCAAACTTCTGTGCCGAAGAATTCCTTGTTTCGTTTTGGCCAGCACCAGAAGAATTTATTCAGCTGTGGCGTCCCCTTAGTGTGGACAGAATTAACAACCGTATGTCTAGAGTGAATATGGTTCTTAACCCTTTCTCGCAGTCACCAAGTCATTTTGCCCCTGTTGACGGCAGCCCGTTTATTCTCCCTCCCGGTAGGCCATTCGGTTCTTGCTGCCGGCAGGACATTTCATTTTGTCTGCTGCCGGACTATCTCATTCCGACTGCCACCACGCTACTTCGTCAAGACTTTTGTTGGGTTATCTTATTCTGACTGTTGCCTGGATATTCTATTCTCGCTACCTCACCCACCTCGGTAGCAAAGAACTTATTTTCTATCTAAAAATCACCTCATGCGTACCGGAATGTTCATTTACTATATTCTGGATACTGTTAGGCTATTTTCTTCACCTTTGTTCCACGCCCTCTACATCAAAGGGTGGTCGACGAATGGAATAGGCTTATTAACCATGTAGTAAGCGCTGAAACTATCAGTCGTTTTAAGAAACGATTAGACAACTTTATGGATGGAGATGGCAGGTGGTGATGGATATGGAGCTGCCTAGTGTAGGCCTTATGGTCTCTTGCAGTCTCCTTCATTCTTATGTTCTTATCACAAGACGAAAATGTAAGCACATTTAGTAAAGTGTTTTAATAACCCACTGTCGGAGAAACCACTGCTGAAGAGGACCACAGTAGTGGTCGAAATATACAGTTCGTCTGTTTCTTTTGCTTTGTTTCTCCGACAGTGGGTTATTCAAAACATTATGTTCTTGTGTTAAAGGAATTAAAGCTTAGCTTGACTTACCTTCTTTATACCGGATGACGCTTTTCTTTCTTTTATATCTGGCTGAGGTGTATTTTGTTCCTCTCCTGGGTACTTACCCCCACCCCTACATAAACACAATAGCAAAAAAGCTACAGACTATCTCGGTTTACTTCTTCCGTACCCTCTGTCACTGATTCGTCTGTTCTAACTGCCAACAGAGTATTTCGCACCTACGTTGCACTGTCCAGCAATGAAAAGGATTATAGCCTATCTCAGTTTAATCCTTTACGCACCGGTCGGCCTTTTACCTATGTGTTTGTTGAATTATTTTCACATTTTTTATTCATTCACTTAGCATCCACGTTAGGGTAAAAAATGGTAAGTGAAGGCTTTACGTTCGGGTTTCGATGCAAAATCGATTCTCCGGGAAAGAGCAATTGTCTTTTTGGGTTAAGATGAAAATCCGGTTGGCCTTATACGATCTAAGGGCCAAGGGAGGTCGCAGAGATGAATGTAGTATCCTTGGGAAGCCAGAATATGGGTTAAGTGCCATCTATCACAAGGATTGTTAACCAAAATAAGCTATAATCTCCTTGATGACAAGAGGAACCACGAAGGTAAATGAAAAAGACTGGCAGGAACCAAAATAAAAATGAATGAAATCGGTTGGGAAATGGGTAAAGTACTAAATAAAATACTGCTCACCTTTGGAAGACTTATTTCTATAACAGAACCGGAGGGCAAACACGATTTTGGGAACAAATATTTGCAACATGTTACTCTTGAAGTATATACTATATGCGTTCAAAAGTATTTAATCTGCAGTCCGGTTAGAGGTTGAGTTGGATAGCTATTACTCCATATATGCTACCTTCAGAGAGAGAGGAGGTTGAGAAAAGAAAATTTATATTCACAAATATGAACAGATGAATAACATAAGGAATATATAGAAATAATACATATATACAAAAATTAATAAATGCATAAAAACAAATATATAGATAACTAGATAGGTGAGTATATGAACATCTAAACATATACACATACATGTGAATATATAAGCAAAAATATATAAATATATATATATATATATATATATATGTATATATATATATATATATATATATATATATATTTGAGATTATGTGACAGTTCAGGAGGGGCAATGAATATTATTCGATCAAAAAGTTACTTCATTGTGAAGTACACATACATGTTGTCGATGAAATGACTAATTGAAACCTTTATATACATATACATATATATATGTATATATATATATATATATGTATATATATACATTTATATACATATGTATATATATATAATTTATATATATATATATATATATATATATATATATATATATATATATATATGCTAATAAGAACACGGGTACATGTGTTCACTTATGCAAAGTAGACCACTTGGAAAAAGAAACTAACGAAGCAGAGCGCTTTCGTATATTACATCTTCAGTGCAACAAGTACATAGTGATAGGAATACATAGACAATATATACATGATACAAAGGAATAAGGACAGTTTGAATAAGCGTAGCGACCAATTACCCCCTGGAGAGCGGAAGGTCATTGTCAATTATCTTACGATGGTGGGGCGACATCAGGTCACAGTCGCCAAGGGTCACTGTTTCTACTAATGATATAGGGCGACATTAGGTCAATTCGTTGGGTTACATTTTACCTGATATTATCTTACTAATTTCTTGACAAATGAAATTATCAAGTTTGTACAAGCCTTTATGTAGGTTGGTATTTTGATTACTGGTGGTATGAATCAAACTGCACCAGTAATCAAAATACCAACCTACATAAAGGCTTGTACAAACTTGATAATTTCATTTGTCAAGAAATTAGTAAGATAATATCAGGTAAAATGTAACCCAACGAATTGACCTAATGTCGCCCTATATCATTAGTAGAAACAGTGACCCTTGGCGACTGTGACCTGATGTCGCCCCACCATCGTAAGATAATTGACAATGACCTTCCGCTCTCCAGGGGGTAATTGGTCGCTACGCTTATTCAAACTGTCCTTGTTCCTTTGTATCATGTATATATTGTCTATGTATTCCTATCACTATGTACTTGTTGCACTGAAGATGTAATATACGAAAGCGCTCTGCTTCGTTAGTTTCTTTTTCCAAGTGGTCTACCTTGCATGTATATATATATATATATATATATATATATATATATATATATATATATACTGTATATATATATATCACTGTCCAGTAATGTCGTTACACATTAGTAATTGCACTAAAAACCCACTATTATTTGGATTAAAAAAAAAAGGAAATAACGAATTTCCGTATATTTCGATCACTTGCTGTGATCCTCTTCAAGCGGAATACGCTTGAAGAGAATATATATGTATATATATGTATATATATATATATACTGTATATATATATGTACATATATATATATATATACATGAATGTATATGTATATAAATATATATATATATACATATGTGATGAATGGTTTAGACAGATGAGAGACTGGGTGGAGGAAGAATAAGCGAAGATGGGCTGGAACTTTTATTGCTTATACGTTTCGACCGACTCGGTCTTCTTCAGTAAGCTGTCTACAAACAGTTGGACCACATATTTATACATCCGAGGATGGGAACAAGGACAGGTCACCCCGCCGGCTGTCTGGGGATTCCCTTTCCCGTATCAAGCATACGTTTCCCAATTGTATTTATAATTAATCTACTTGTTGCCTCTGACAAACAAACAAAACCTTCCCTGTCATTGATGTTTTCATAATAATTAATGTAGGCAGCTTCAACAGTCTTCCTCATGTCTCTCCTTAATCCCGTGTGTAGAACCTCGACTCCATCCCAGTGGGGCAAATGTCCAGACCGGTCAGCATGTTGGACGAGTGAGTTAGAAGTCCTGTGTGACCGGTCTGGACATTTGCCCCACTGGGATGGAGTCGAGGTTCTACACACGGGATTAAGGAGAGACATGAGGAAGACTGTTGAAGCTGCCTACATTAATTATTATGAAAACATCAATGACAGGGAAGGTTTTGTTTGTTTGTCAGAGGCAACAAGTAGATTAATTATAAATACAATTGGGAAACGTATGCTTGATACGGGAAAGGGAATCCCCAGACAGCCGGCGGGGTGACCTGTCCTTGTTCCCATCCTCGGATGTATAAATATGTGGTCCAACTGTTTGTAGACAGCTTACTGAAGAAGACCGAGTCGGTCGAAACGTATAAGCAATAAAAGTTCCAGCCCATCTTCGCTTATTCTTCCTCCACCCAGTCTCTCATATATATATGTATCTATATATTTAGATCAGCGTTTTTATGTTGTTGAACCAGTTTCATCTTTTTTGGTAGTCTTCCAACATTTGCCAAGATGCAGGGAAATATGGAGCAAAAGCTCGACATCAAGTTTTGTGTTAAACTTAAGAAAAGCAAACATGTACTTATTGAATGTTAGCGGAGATCTGTGGGGATGAACTGATGAGTATAACAAGTTTCTATAGATGGTTTAAAAGATTTTCTGGATAAAATCAACAGGTTGAGGGTGAACCCAAATCTGGAGCACCGAATAGTGCACGTAAGGGGGAAAACATTGAGAAAGTGCGAAGGATAGTGATGCAAGACTGTCGAATAACTGTGAGAATATCTGAAGCTCTTGGCATTGGTATTGACACAGTGGATATAGTTCTGATCAAAGATCTGAAGCTCCAGAAAGTTCGTGCCAAGTTTGTGCCATAGATTCTCTACGATGACCAGAGGTAGTTTCGTATATAATGTTGCAATGACATTCTCGGTATGATAGCGGCTGATTTAGGTTTTCTGAATAAACTAGTGACTTGCAACGAGAGTTGGGTGTTCACTTATGACACAAAGCAAACGTTAGAGTGCCCAATGGAAGCACAAGACATCCACTTGGCCCAAGAAAGCAAAGATGAGCAAGTCGAAGGAGAAGGCCATGATCCTTCCTTTCTTTGAGTCCAAGGGGCTCATTCACGTTGAATTGGTTTCTGAGGGTCTAAGTGGTAATAAGGAACACTTCATTAAAACTCTGCAATGGATCTAGGGAGAAGTTGAGGAAGAAGAGCCCGCTGTTTTGGTGCAGGGGTGAGTAGTGGTTTCATCAGGACAATGCCCCATGCCACAGGTCAACGCTAGTGACCGCGTGGATAACCAAAAGAGGAATGAAAATGTTGCAACACCGACCCTACAGCCCTGACCTGGCCTCTTGTGACTTCTTCCTGTTCCCACGCATAAAAGACATTCTCAAGGGAGTCAGATTTCAGTCAGCACAGGTGATGAAAGAGGATCGGAAAATTATCTGAAGGACTCCTGAAGAAAGAATTTGAGAATATCTTTCAAGATTGAGAGAGACGTCTGCAGAAGTGTATATATGCGAAAGGACATCATTTTGAAAGAGGCAGTGTTTTGTAAGCTTATGAAAATAATAAATGTCTCTCTTGAAATTTCCTCATCTTTTATTGAACATGACTCGTGTATATATATATATATATATATATATATATATATATATATATATGTATATATGTATATGTATGTATATATGTATGTTTTTGTATGTACATATGTATATATATATATATAACATATATATATATATATATATATATACATATACATATACATATATAAAAAACTCAAGACCTTCATATGTCTTTCGGGTATAAATACGTACACGAAGTGTTCCTTTAAATGCAAAGAAACACTTGAAAACTATGAAGTCATTCTCTGTTTTGAAACATGTCTGCATGTTCGATGAGGCAGTGTAGCCTTATATCTTCTTCCTATTACCCTGAAAAAAATTGGTGATGCGAAGGTATCAGGAGAGTAAATATATTAGGCGAGGAGACGTGCTCATAAAGATGACTTTGGAGACAGATTGGGCCATAAACAAGCCACTACCATGCATAGGCTGAGAAAGTGAAAAACTTTGAGTTTTTCAGAGATTAGATTAAAGACTAAAAATTCAATGGAGTGTGTGTCACCATTCAAGAAATTATGAAAATCACTTTATATAGAACTTAAAAAATCGTTGTAAAAATTATGTAGATATAAAAATTAAAACATTATACGTCTATTGGAAACAATTCATGAGGGGTTTCTTTACATGGTAAATAAAATTTTATTTGCTCTAGACAGCACAAAACTAGTCATGTACAATAATATGGAGTTATTCTTGTTAAATCCAGACGATTTCATTCAGCTTAGATGAACGCTGGACGGTTGAAGGTTACGGATGGGATCAGAGACGGACTCTCCATCTCGATGGTATGATCTTCTTCAATTACTTTCCTGTCCAGCGTCGATCCCTCCACCACAAGAATGTCCCCACCATGTTCCCCTGAGGAATGAGAAAATTGGGTCATCCTCTTTTTATAACTTCGTTCCACATAGAACAAAAGTAATGCATGTGAATTTCTTCACATTTTGTGATTTTGATTACAAATAACCATAGATGGAGTATAATGAGTTAACGGAGTGGAAAATATAGCTACCTACATAATTAGTTTTAATCTAGAACCCATAGAGAACAGTTACACTGGAGTAAACATTGGCTGAATGTCCCGCTATTTCCAGGCGTGTTTCTGCAAGGCCTTCTTGACGCAATTACTTATCATTTTCCTTTCGTGTCACATATTAGATAAATCCGCCCTTAGACTCATGTAATAAATCCAGGTGTCTTGCATGGCACCCAGGGCTCCATGGTAACCAGCAACGACCACCAGTTCGACCAAGGCTGGTTCACTCTCTGTAGGAAATATTGTGTTTGTTGTTGTCAAGACAGTTTAAGATAAGATGTGCATTGTCCCCTGTGGGATAATTGTATGTGAGACATTCAGATTCTGTGGGCAAGCTCATTCAAGGCTACCGCTGTATTAGTGTTTGAGAGTGTTTTGAAGAGAAACGTTCAAATGTGTATCTTAACTCTATTGGGTGGGATTTTTTTGTGTGGTTGCATCAGGGAGGAGTTTGTTCGAGCAATGGTATTGGTAACCT
>NC_134780.1:2049827-2062327 GCF_046742065.1 Oratosquilla oratoria | reverse complement strand
ACCTTTTTATCTCTAATGTAACTATAGAATTTTTTTTCTATAGATTGATACATAACAGAATCTGTGTATCCATTTTATTTTTATTTTACAACGAGTTGTTATGTTTAACATGTCCTTTATTCTTTGTTTTTATACGGTTACCCTAATTTTTTCAACTCTATATAAATAACAACAAAAATATATATTTTCTTCAAATCGAACGGTGATGATCTATGAAAATGGGATACGGTAAAATAATATAGAATATAAAAGCACATTGATGTATTATTTTTATCAAATGAAACCAAGTTCATGGCAAGTTCTGGTCTCGATGTAGGTTCTGATACACCACCTACATGAAAAATGTAACATTAATGATGCATGCATACATACATACATACATACATACATACATACATACATACATACATACATACATACATACATACATACATACATACATACATACATACATACATACATACATACATACATACATACATACATACATAAATACATACATACATACATACATACATACATACATACATACATACATACATACATACATACATACATACATACATACATACATACATACATACATACATACATACATACATATACATACATACATACATACATACATACATACATATATAGATATTCTTGTGTTCAGATATACATATGCATCTGCCTGCAGAATTTCTAATCAGACATATAAACAGAGGAAAAAGAAAGTGAAAGGCAGTGAAATGCATGACACAGACAGACAGACAGACAGACTAGTAGACAGACAATCAAAGGGACATACAGACATAAAGACAGACAGATAGACAGACAGACATACAATCAGACTGACAAACAGATATAGAGACAGAGAGTGGGAGAGAGAGAGAGAAAGAGAGAGAGAGAGAGAGAGAGAGAGAGAGAGAGAGAGAGAGAGAGAGAGAGAGAGAGAGAGAGAGAGAGAGAGAGAGAGAGAGAGAGAGAGAGAGAGAGAGAGAGAGAGAGAGAGAGAGAGAGAGAGAGAGAGAGAGAGAGAGAGAGAGAGAGAGAGAGAGAGAGAGAGAGAGAGAGAGAGAGAGAGAGAGAGAGAGAGAGAGAGAGAGAGAGAGAGAGAGAGAGAGAGAGAGAGAGAGAGAGAGAGAGAGAGAGAGAGAGAGAGAGAGAGAGAGAGAGAGAGAGAGAGAGAGAGAGAGAGAGAGAGAGAGAGAGAGAGAGAGAGAGAGAGAGAGAGAGAGAGAGAGAGAGAGAGAGAGAGAGAAAGAGAGAGAGAGGAGTGAGTTTGATATAGGAAATGTAAATAAAAACGGAGAGTGAGAGAGAGAAAGAGAAGAGTAAGTCTGACATAGGAAACGTAAATAAAATATGGAGATATCGTTCGTTATCGTGCCGTGTGAACCTGAAGTTGCTCCAATGATAAAGAGAAGGAAGAACGTCTGAAGCTGAAGTAGAGAGACAGGAAGAGCTGTTCATGAAATGCCTGAGTTGATCCCTTTCGGGCCTCTATGTCACTTGACGTTGGTCGTTTAGCGTAGTAGGATGAGGCCAAATAATGCCCGTTGGGATGAAAATGGCGTGGGACGTGTGGAAGGATGGAAGGATGGAAGGATGGAAGGATGGAAGGATGGAAGGATGGAAGGATGGAAGGATGGAAGGATGGAAGGATGGAAGGATGGAAGGATGGAAAGATGGAATGATGGAAGGATGGGATGATGGAATGATGGAATGATGGAAGGATGGAAGGATGGAAGGATGGAAGGATGGAAGGATGGAAGGATGGAAGGATGGAAAGATGGAAGGATGGAAGGATGGAAAGATGGAAAGATGGAAGGATGGAAAGATGGAAGGATGGAAAGATGGAAGGATGGAAGGATGGAGTAGAGTTGGAGTGACGGAGAACAGGAGGCAAAGGTAAGGAATAACAAAAAAAGAAATAGAGCAATGAGAAATGGAAAGGAAAAAGATGGCAAACACGTGAATAAATAGGTTATGCCATTACGTAGAGGTCATTTTTCTTGCGTTCGTCCTGCTATCAAACTACTTTATTTGTTTCCCTAGTCTATCCTCTGTGAAGAAAGTGTTATTTCCTTCTGTGCACTATGGCCTTCTTGCTTGCAGTTTAGCATAACCTGGAATTTTTTTTCCCTCTGGTGTACTTCCTCCGTAGAAAAGGAATTAAAGAGGGATCAAGGAATGATAGTAAAGGGAAGGATGATTGAAATAGAAGTAGATGTTTTTGGAATAAGAAAATAGCAAGACAAAGAGGAAAGGTGAAAGGAAAGCAAAACATCGAGGCAGATCAAAGGGGCAATTTTCCTTCAGTTGTCGGTCTTTCATTGCAATGATCTGCGTCACAACACGCACTCATGACTAATTTAGTTGTCATATTCTTATCGTCTGTAGTGAATTTGGCATTTTCAATATTTTCTCTGGCTGAGCGGGTTAGGGCGTCATTACTTGCGGCGAAGGTTGAGAGGATGGCGGTTCGAATCCTGCCACCGGCGAAGCTGAACCAAGGACATGGTTCATTAGATTCCACGTTACAAAGCCCTCTGTGAGGGACACCATCCTAGCCTTCCGATAAGGGGGAGTTTGTGACGTTAAATCATATCAGCATCACATATGAAGGAGGAGAAAATGAGAACAATAGTAAGTGAAAAAGCGTTGAAGAATTAAACAAAACGGTGTGGGTGAATAGGCACGTTGAAGGAATGAAAAGGGAAATAAGTGAAACTTGGAATATATATTGAAAAAGTAGAAACTCACGCCAAGACACCCAACTATAATCGAAGTCGTCACTTTTGACATAAACAGGGAAGGCGTAAATAACTTGGAGTCTTTGGACCCGAGAGTGGGTCCGGATCGTTCAAAGCATGATCGGAAACAACCCACCACTCGGCACATCCTAATCTCTATGGCGTGTGGATTATAGAGATGGACATTAGGTGGACACGCAAAAAGGAGGAGAGACTCTGAGAGCCGTAATTTAACCAATTACAAACCAACGTCCTCAACAAATACTCATAGACAATGACCGGCAATTTTAGTCGTTTTGAAGGCAGATTTGTGGCAAAATGAAGACTCGATTTGATCCTGCCCTTTCAGTTGAATGATATCGTCTGACTCCAACCAGAACAAAATCTATGGAGTGGTGCATTGGGTAAGTGGGCGGCTTAGAGAAAGAGGGAGAAAAGGAAGGAAATCACGTAAAGGAGGGAGAGGTAGGGAGGAAGAAAAATGGAGTCAATAGAAGGTAAGCTTGAATATGCAATTATGGGGGAGTTGGGAATTAATCACGGTGAGGGAGGCCGAAGATTGCTTTGCCTCGGCTGAGAAGGGCTTTAGAAGTGGAGGGGTGGAGATGGAGGACGGAGTGGAGAAAAAGTCCTCCACCCTATATATGTTGTGTTCTTGGAGTCCATAAATGGATGTATGTGAGGGAGCTTGACAGTATAGGCATATGACGTCTCTTGTCAGACCCGAATTGGTTTATCCTGAGTGTTATGTGGAGGGGTAGAGAGGGAGGACGAAGTGGAGAAAAAGTCCTCCACCCTATATATGTTGTGTTCCTGGAGTCCATAAATGGATGTGTATGAGGCAGCTTGAGAATATAGGCATATGACGTCTCTGGTCTAGCCCGCTTTGGTTTATCCTGATTGTTATGATATGGTCACAGTGAAGTCTACTTAGATGTACCATGTATGTTCTAATTATCTGGATGTTTGATTCCTGAATAGGTAGAGGAGGACTAGGGATCATATTGGTCTCCAAGCTAGCTAGAACTCTGAGTGAGTAAGGAATATGTATTTGTTCGTGATGTGGTTGCACGGAGGTCAAGGGATGATGTTCTCTATCATGTTTAGCAGAGTTCTGGAGTCTATATGATATAATTTTGTGTTGTGTTTGTGGATGGTCTTACATAACACATATAAGATCGATGCTGTAATTTTGTTTTGTTTTTCTCTTTTAGGAGGATGGAATGTATTCTGTCCCACATGTCAGGATCATTTTGGAGAATATTTTGGTTTACGCGTGAAGGTGATCTTTGGGCTGCCGATGATTGTCCTAATTGCTTTGTTTTATGTGACCTGTAGTTGATAATGAAAATCTGAGATGGATGGTGCTTATGCTGGACATAGTCAAGTAACGGATATTGTTTTACTTGTATCTTGATTTATTGGTGTCGTTTCTTTCTTTGAAGTAGGTAATAATGATTGTTTTGAGTGGGTTTAGACATGTTGAATTTCTATGTAATATCTGTAACGTTTATTTCGAATATTATAGAGGAGCTGTACATAAGACCAAGTATGGTTGTCTGATGTATGCGTGGAGGGAACACATGTGCTATTGAATGTGAGGTATGGTTCGATGCTGTGCTTGTGGCTGTCGGTATGAGAGCTGTGGAGTTCACCAGTGCTACATACAGTCGCTAAGTGATTAACCACATTTTCTTGCATGCAAGACAGGAGGCGAGAGGTAACTAGTCCCCTGCACCCACAAGCACATACACACAATCACACACACGGAAACATACACACACACAATGTGTGTGTGTGTGTGTGTGTGTGTGTGTGTGTGTGTGTTCGTGTGAAATATACACCACATCTGGCCTGCTTCTCATGTCATGTTACGGCGGTGATCTTACGACGGATGTAGCTGCAGTATTTGTGGTCCCTGGCTCGCGAGGCTGAGGTGAGTCCGGGGACTGAGCCAGAGCCTGGGGCGGAACTGGGCGGGAGACAGAAAGGGGAGGGTGGGGGTGTGAGGAGGAATTCTTTAAACCAACGAAGATATAATTATTGGGTCGGTAAAAGAAATTTGAAAGCGGCAATTAGATATGGAATGAACGCAAAAACAACAGTGAAGAGGAGAGAAAGACAAAACTGATGTTTTCTGGAGTCTATTGAGGTCTTTCAAAGTATTTCGGAATCTGTAGGTGTGAGATGTAGTTTGATGGTCTTCCAATAAAAATAACTGCAGGGACCCGGGCTCCTCATTTGGAAGTGGCAAAGGAGTTCCATCCTGTGATTGACTCGGCTTTCAGTTCTGAAAATAGACTTCCAGCCTGGAAGAGGAGAATCTTTTGCTCCAAAGGAGGTCTTGGCAAAACAGTTTATATATGCCTTAATGTTTTGTAGGAAGTTCATGGATTCTTGTGAAGTCCCATTGAAGGGTGTAGGAGGAGGTTTTTGAGGATTTGAAAAATCTTCCAAATCAATCTTTCCTTTATTGTAGCATATTCCATTTGATTCCCCTCTGAATTTTAGTGCGCTACATGATGTTTGATGTGCGTTTTTAGCATGACATGCTAGTGTGTCCTTTGCAAAAGTAGTAATGTCATCTTTTTGTTTATCTTAAATTTCTATCTTTTGAGTTGTTACCAAATATGCTTCTTTCATCAATATTAACTAGCCTGGTCTTATGAGGCCGTGGTAAAAATGCCTTAGGTGATATTTGTGATCAAACTATTGCCAAGCCCAATTCTTGCAAAAAATAGCCTATGTTTGAATATTGTTTTTCTATACCAGGTTAAGTGAACTTTCATCTTTATTGGATATGAATTGTATGCTAAAATATCTGTTATATTGTCAAACAAAATCATTGGGAACATCACAGTGTGTTGCTTTCTCTGAGGAACCTTCACATGTTTGTAATCATACAAGGTGCTCTGTAACATTAATCTGCTCTATCTTGTGGTAGTTTGAGATGAGGGCACTATCATCATCGATATTTATTTCTTATTTTCTATTTATTTATTTATGTATTTATTTTTTTATGATGGAATATAGTGCTCTGGTTTTAGGATTCACGAACTCAGCTGGGCTGTTCCAACTGTTCCAACAACATTTTGCTTGCCTTCAGTCAATTTCTTGGCCAAGCCAAGCTGAAGAAGTAGTTGTTACCTGTAATATTTGTTCCTTTCAGTCCCTCTGGCGTTGTAGTACACGTTTTCTTTGTTTCCGCCCCACATTTTTACCTTTGTTTCGACCAAGGTACACTTCCCTATTTCAAAAGTAACTCGTTTCTGCGTCAAATGCGGCCCATACCTTTATTTTATATGTATTTGGTTTAGAAGGTATATATTTCCTGAATTTAGCTTGAATGGTTAGCAAATTTCGTCTACTCTTATAGTTGATGGTACAGTGGGAGTGTTTCATCTCAAGCATCCGAAATATTTCTGATGGTTGTCAACTTCTCATGGTGAACATTATTTGAGGTATTGAAAAATGTTGCTAGAGATATTGTTGGATAAAAAAAGAAAAAAAAAAAAAACGTACTGAATACCAACCAATAAACTCCAAAGGAACTCACCAGAAAAATCATGCAGACCATTCTATGTGAAGTCTTCAGTTATATAATGTTGGTGATGACTACATTCCATTGTGTCTTTGTTCGTCATTTGGAATGGGAAAATAGAAACGAGGAATGATAGGATTTTGATCAATCAGATGTCTCTACTACGTGAAGTCTTCAGTTATATAATGTTGGTGATGACTACATTCCATTGTGTCTTTGTTCGTCATTTCTAGAACACCATTGAGATCTAGAATGGGAAAATAGAAACGAGGAATGATAGGATTTTGATCAATCAGATGTCTCCAGTTCCATTTACTTCATTGTCACTTTGTTCGACATTTCTAGAACACCACTGAGATCTGGACTGGAAAAATAAAAACGAGGAATGTTAGGATTTTGATCAATCAGATGTCTCCAACTCCATATACTCTATTGTTTCTTTGTTCGTAATTTCTAGAACACCATCGAGAACACGCGTTCCTTCTGATTCATGAGCTTTCATTTCATGCCAAGGTTATGGTTCAATTTTTGGGTGTATATATTTTAGAATCAGAAATGGACATCCCGTTTTATGCAACTTCAAGCGTTTTGATTATTCATATGTTTACATGTATCCTTACGTGTTTTCGAATGATTCTTAAAGGAAAAAAGAGTTCATGTACTTGCATCCGCATATTGACTCTTGAGGGTATGTTTCAAAGTAGGAAAAGAAATAGGATTTATGTGACTATGGACATCCGTCTCAGAAATCTCAAGCAACTAAGAAATAACAGTGGGTAGAGTCTTACTCAATTTTAGTTGGGAGTGGAAATTGTTGGAGAGATATGGAATCCCTTTAGATATAAAGAAGGTAAGTTAAAACAAACGAAAAGTAAAAAAGATAAAGAAAAAGAGAAAACATAATGTAGAGAACAATGACATGATACGGTAAGCAATGGCGGTCGACAGTGAGCCGAGAAGTAATATTGGTGTTTTTTGTGTCATTTTTGACTTTTGCAAATAAACTCTCCTACTGGGATTCGAACCCTCACCTGAGCGTCTTGCTTCGTAGAAGGCGGTACGTGACGGTACGGTCTTTGCCTTCTACGAAGCAAGCCGCTCAGGCGAGGGTTCGAATCCAGTAGGAGAGTTTATTTCCATAGGTGCTTTTATTAAATAAGAGAACAAGTTTACAGTTATTATGGAAAAGCTAAACAAATCGTACCTGCTAAGAAAGGTACATATGAAAAAATATTGAAAGATTAACGGAGGACATGTTATTTCAGATAGATATTACAGTCGTGCATCGGTTTAACAATCAGAGGACAAGGAAGGGTGATTGAAGGGTTAAAAGATGAACTGTGTGAATGAGAAAACACAGGCACACATACACATACTTAAGCACACTTACACACACACACACACACACACACACACACACACACACACACACACACACACACACACACACACACACACACACACACACACACACACACACACACACACACACACACACACACACACACACACACATACACACACACACACACACACACACATACACACACACACACACACACACACACACACACACACACACACACACACACACACACACACACACACACACACACAAACAAACACACGCACAATACACACACACGCATATATGCACACATGGACATTCACACAAACACACACATAGGCACTCACAAATACAAAACACTAAATTTGCTGTTGCCTCGCACTCTAGAAAATAAGACTTACAGTTCCATTTTCGTTTAGTACAAGGAATAACAGATATTAATTCGATACGTACCATTATTGAAAAACACTGAATTATTTCTCCACCTTTGGCAATCGAGGACTATTTCTATGTTTATTAATCTGCATTATGTTTCTTGTTTAGAAAAAATAGATGAAAATTACATAAGTACATTTCATTCTTGAGTGTATGTAATTTCTTATACACATGGTACTATAAGTTTTATAAATATTATTTGAACACAGCATATCGTTTCTTTGTGGTATGCATTCCTTAAAGTAACTTTCCCCCTCCGAAGTGAGTTCTAAGAAACGATGTTCATAAAGGAGGCCTTATTCATTGCTGCATATCTTAGAAATTTTATAGTATTCCTTATAACTGTCAGAACAATGCGTCCCTAATGGGTCGTTGTTTGTCTCTTTTACATTCGTCTACCATTAACAAGGCTGTTTCCTTCTCAAATTTGTTTGCGAAGTTGATTAATGTAAGAAAAGATGATCAACCTTGTGAATTTTATTTTTTTCATTTGCATGAATGGATATAAAATTGTGACTATATTTCCAAAATAGATAAACCAACAAATAAATGAATACCTATGATGATCAACCTTGTTAATTTAATTTTTTTTCCTTTATATGAATGGCCATGAAATTGTGACTATATTTCCAAAATAGATAAGCCAACAAATAAATGAATACCTATGATGATCAACTTGTGAATTTTATTTTTTTTCCTTTCATGAATGGATATGAAGTTGCGACTATATTTCCAAAATAGATAAGCCAACAAATAAATGAATATTTATATAAGAAGACTAAAAAGTGATAGAAAATAAATAAGTAACTCAATAAGTAATCCAATAAGTAAATGAATTAGCGAACACGTAAGATAAATGAATATTCAAACAAGTAATTCAACAGATAGATAAATGCAAACAATCAGTAAATGAATAAATGTATAAATGCATTCGGTATGTTACCTCTTGAATTGGGTATAGTCTATTCACTCAAAGAAAATTCCTGCTTAATTATTAATTTTCATTTAATAGACACCATTAAAATAAAGATCGATCAATTTCCAATTCCTTACTATATGGATATCGACGATCACGCTCCTTCTTCCCAAATAAGAAAAATGAGATCCTACGCAGTGAAGAGATTAAGTGCAGTAAGTAATGCGCACTTCACCAACTACACTCACTTCACCCATGTAGACGGAATCCAGCGGCGCTGGAAACCCGCGACGCCCAAAATTTTCACAGTTGTAGCATCATTGCCTTACCTTACCGTCGTGCCATATCCTCTTGGACTTCGGCAACCATAGAGCGCCACCGTTCACGGTCCCTAGTTACTTGTAGCATCATACCGTCTTATACTTTTTAGAGCGAGGATTGCTCTCTCATTTGTAGCCTCTGTCACACTGCTGAAGTCTAAATATATCTATCGATTGTAGTATAATAATTGAAAAATTCAGTTCCTGGTCATATCTTTTTATTTTGATTACCCTTCTTTTCTTACATTTGATGTCAGTAAGAACCAAATATGGATTCCTGCTTGTCATGTCCCTGTGAAGGGGAGGTCTAAAAGAATCATCTCCCACAGCTCGTCTTTCAATTCCATTAAGGAGATAATCCCCAAGCCGAACTCAATATCTCTATCAGTTTAGTGTTTCATTACTACACTAATGTAACACAGACGATATTTCTTTCCAGAGAGATAAATGAGGGCTAAAGGAACGTTACTACCCAACAAAGGACTTCGAGTTTCTTTTCAGTGAAAATAGAGCCAACAGCTATTATCATTATTATCATCATAATATTTCCATTACTATATTTTAAAGAAACAATGTTTTGTCTTCTTAACGCTATTCTGCACTAAGCCCGTTTAACACTTTTAACTTTCCGAATATTTTCTTTTATAGAAATATTATTTCTATTCTGCTTGTTAAAGGTCTACGTTTGGTGATAAAATTGTCCAGTATTTCATCTTTCTTGGTTTTGATATTCATAGTCTTTCTCTTCCTTAAATCGATTGTTACCTTGGAATTTTTGTTCTACTGTTTTTGTGCTTCCTACTTGTTCTACTGTTTCCCTAATGATATTTAAGAAACTGCAATTTGTAACCTCTATGTTCTCCTCACTGTTTTTGTGCTTCCTATTTTCTCTACTTTTTCCCTAATGGTACCTAAGAAACTGCAGTTTGTAACTTCTATGTTCACTCATTGTTACTAAAAACCTCAACCGTTTTCAATTTTGTCTTCAATTTTTCATCTTTGAATGCCATCCCGACTCACCTTCATTTTGAAGACTAGTTTGTATCTTTCAGCATTAAGAATATTATCTTAATTCGGAGAATAATTTTGTGTTTTATTCTGGCTTACAACTGATGATTATAATCAGCTAAAGAATACCTTTCTTTGTGAAAGGGAAAATATTTATCTCCATAAACCCCATCACTTTGAATGGTGATGGGCATACTCGCATTTTATTCAGGTAAATGCTAGTCAGTTCGGTTCACCTATGTAAAACCTCTTGCAGTCAGAAGTAAAATTATCGGCATTAAACTATTTTGTTCAGGTGAGTAACTTGTCTGATTTGTTTTCACTCATGGCAGATGGTAACTTCATTCATACAAAGATAACATGCCTCCGGGTACATAACTATGTTGACTAACATGTTCACTGCAAAAGAAAACGTCTTTTTATGTTTAATTATGTCTCCCCAAGTAATTCTATTCAGCCGAGGGAAACTTTGCACTGACAACGAGCTATGTTTCAGCGCTCTTTCTGAATGCAATAACATTGTGGCAAATAACACTTATTTTCAAACATTTTCATCTCACCAATGAAAATACGAAACACACAGAATTACTTTGGCGATTGCTAGAAAATTAATCAATTGAATAAGATTATTATTTCCGTTACATGAATCTTACCTTTTATACGTTTTACTCTTTGCTTGTTTATCTGTTTCCATCCATAACCATTTCACTGCTGAAAGGGTAAAACATAAATAATGAAATGACGCAGTCAGAGACTGCAGGAAACGAAAAAGAGGCAGTAATATCTTCGTTATAAATAAGAATACCACGGCGATGAATTAGATATTCTGGCAGCAACCAGAATTAATGACATTGTTCATACTGATATGAATTTTTTTAAGTTCTTTTCTCGTTACCATTTGCAACCAAACCGTTAGTTAGTTCCTTTTCGATAAAATAGATGATGACGCAAAAAAAAAAAAAAACTACTTGCAAGTTGCACTTGAGACAAAACCAATTTCATTGGTAAACACCAAAAGCCAAATGACCCCTCAAACACATGAATTTGTTTTGTATCTCCTTCGGAAAATATATACAATGGTACTGTCTATTGAAGGAGTTGTGACTATTGATTTTTTCTTGAAGTGCCCCAGTGTATCAGACATAATGGCCAAATCCATTCACAATTCAGGTCACACCATCTATCTCTATGCAAACCGGAGGAAGAAAGGAGAAGATTTCTGTCCACTTTTGTGGTGTAAATAAAAATTAAAAGATATTCTCAATTTATGACTGACACTAACACCTAAGATCAAAATGTGTGTTCGTTGGTGTGTGTGTGTGTGTGTGTGTGTGTGTGTGTGTGTGTGTGTGTGTGTGTGTGTGTGTGTGTGTGTGTGTGTGTGTGTGTGTGTGTGTGTGTGTGTGTGTGTGTGTGTGTGTGTGTGTGTGTGTGTGTGTGTGTGTGTGTGTGTGTGTATGTGTGTGTGATTCACCATGGTCTTGGATCACATGTTGGACTCGTGATCGCCAGCTATTTCCCTCCCGGAAGAAAGCTCAGAGCTCATATATGACTGATCTATGGGTAATGTTGTGACCTTACACGCACACACACACATCCAACTCCCCGCCCACAAGAGATGGAGTAACGACCCACAGCGCAGCGATATTGAAATTATTTCAGCCCTGGGCTGGATTTGAACCCGGACCGCCGCAGTGGCTGCTAGGAACTCTACCACTGCGCCACAAACAAACACACACACACACACACACACACACACACACACACACACACACACACACACACACACACACACACACACACACACACACACACACACACACACACACACACACACACACACACACACACACACACACACACACACACACACACACATTTATTTAGTAATTTGTTCAATAGTTCATCTTTATCTATTTCTTTTTATATGTCCAGTTATAATTTCTTTTGTATATTTATTTACTCTATTATTTATTTACTTAATATCTATATATCTAATATTTCAATTGATTATCAGTAAATAGTCGATGTTCTTTCTAACTATTAATTTTTACTGTTTTATTTATTTGTACAAAAATAATATATATGACAAAATAAAGAGGAAAATAGAGATTGATGTCGACGGGAATGCTTGAATTCTAAAGATAGTCAAACAGATTTAGTGAGTTAATTCTTATCAACAATCGCGAAA
>NC_134780.1:2037327-2039827 GCF_046742065.1 Oratosquilla oratoria | reverse complement strand
TCAAGTTTGAACGAGCATAAAAGATCAATCAGGTTTGGTCAACAAAGCTCAGCCGTGTTCCAACATGTAAATAAATTAAATCACCAGATGGATTAGGACAAATCTGAACTTATTTACAAATCTGGTTCAGGGTTCAGAAGGAAAATGGTGGAATCTACTTTAGTAGACTATCTGCCCACTATGAATATTTCGAAAGGTCAATGGACTCCAGATATAATATCAGGACTTTTCATTACAAAACAGAATGTCAACAGGTATCCTCTCCCTTCCCCTGACCTGACCTCGGGTCATCCTCAGGTCACGATCGAGTGAGAGTAGTGATATCTACTCCTTCCCTAAATCCTTTTCCTTTGTAAGACGTTGCTATTTAAGATAGCACCCTCCTCCCACATTGTACTACTGAAGAGGAATGCGGTTAGCAACCAAAATATATAGATTCGCTTATTCAAATCTTTCTTCGAACTGTGGTGCTAGTTGTGATATATGTATATATATATATATATATATATATATATATATTTGTCTACCTATGGATTATTTCATTCATCTTCATGGCACTCCTTTGGTACCAGTCTCCTACAACACTTTTCCTTTGACTCTGTGTGCACCAGACTATTACAAAAATTTCTACAGGAACACGTCGACTATACGAGTAAATCCCTCACGGTCTATCTTGATTAAATCCTTCCCTTTCGAGTTTATTTTTTTCTATGTCTCTGACTCCGGGTGCCCCCATGCCATCTGATTCACCTTTACGGTACTTCCTCGGTATCAAAGGGGATTGTAACCTTTTTCGTTTAAACTCTTCCGTACTGAATGTCACTTTCTTATCGCTATCTCTAAGATAGTCTATCAATTTTCATTATACTTCCCTGGTTAGGTGAGAGTCAAAATGAATCCTGGCATTTTATTTTTATTTTTTTAAATTAAGCTTTTGATTATCTTTCAAACCTTTTTGCCTATTTTAAACTTCTGTTACAATCTTCGTTATTTGATTTCCTCTACTGCAAAAGACTAAAAATATCCTATAAGACAGATGATATTGTTACGAGATTAGAAATCGAATAATAGCTTTGCATATCCTCTTCTACCTCTGTATCATAACTCACCATAGCTTTTCTTTAGGGAGTATTTTAAGAAGCGTGCACTAGTATCTACATTTCTTGTGCTCGTTCTCTACCGGCTGTTATTTCATGGTCATTTAATAGTCGGTGCTTTGTTAAAGATGGTTAATCCCTTTAAAAGCAAGGGTTTTGATTGAAGAGAGAAAAGAAAGGAAACCTTACTAAAAAAAAAAAAAGAATAAAAAATTGCAGCCAAATTCTAGGAATTTACAATTTAATACTGTACCTAGAGTGTCTCCGTTATCACTGTAAACCAGTGGTTCTAAACCCATAAGCCGCGACCCACAATTGGGTCGACAAGGCATATGAATGGATCACCAAGAATCTGTGAACTTATTATTTTTCCAAATATTCCTATTCAAAACATTATTAAAGTGTTAATCCTGATTGTAGAATTCCTAAGTCATTATTATCTAAGTTTAAAAAAAACAGTGAGACAGTCGATTTGAGGTAAAATAAAAAAACTACCGACATCTACTCTAGCCTTTTAAGTGCTTTTGAAGGTATGGGTTGCCATGGTCGATCTGGACAGGATTTTGGGTTGTAGAAAGAAAAAATGCAAACACTGATGCAAACAAACACTGATGGAAAAACTGACAAAATTATGAACTTTCGTGTGGTATCTCCACCATCATGGTTATAAGACTTAGCATTATTCAATGAATCACGACTCCAAAACATCTTTCTTATTTATCCCTAAGATGACATTTTGCAGATTTTTATTTAGCTGACACCAGAAAGATGACATTTTGCAGATTTTTATTTAGCTGACACCAGACTAGGGTAGACCTTTACGTTGAAAGAATCAAAGATGTTTCAGTTAACCATCTTGTGGACAGTGCTAAACCATTATATTCATCTAAGGCCAAAACCCCACGAGAAAAGGATTATATACTTCTTTTACTTGCCCGATTCTTGTACCGTCTCATCAACTTTTCTTATACTTTTGAGCCACTACAGCTATCAAAACCACCACCAGCATCATCGCCACTATCACACGAACGCTGCCACCGATGCTGCCACCCGGTGGCGCAGTTGGTAGAACGATGAACTACGAGCATGGTGGTGCGCGTAGTGCTTGGTTCGAATCCTGCCCAGGGCCGAAATTATTTCGGTACAGCTGCGCTTCGGGTCGTTACTCTGACTCTCGTGGGCGGGGAGTTGGGTGTGTGTGTGTGTGTGTAAGGTCATAGCATTACCCATAGATCGGACCTACGAGCTCTGAGCTCTCTTCCAGGAGGGAAATAGCTGTCGATCACGAGTCCAACACGTGATTCAAAGACCAAGTGAATACCTACCAACCCTGAAATCACCACAACCACCACCTCCTAGGCCTCCGCCGCCACTCCCGACACAGTAATCGCCCTCCGTCCCCC
>NC_134780.1:2029827-2032327 GCF_046742065.1 Oratosquilla oratoria | reverse complement strand
CATCTTTTTCATTCTAGTCTTCCTCTTTCTCTGCCTCTTGCTCTTGCTCTTGCTCTTGCTCTTGCTCTTCCTCGTTTTCTTCCTCTTCCTCTCCCTCTTCGTCTTCCTCTTCTTCTTCTTCTTCCTCTTCCTCTTCCTCTTCGTCTTCCTCTCCCTCTTCCTCTTCCTCTTCCTCTTCCTCTTCCTCTTCCTCTTCCTCTTCCTCTTCCTCTTCCTCTTCCTCTTCCTCTTCCTCTTCCTCTTCCTCTTCCTCTTCCTCTTCCTCTTCCTCTTCCTATTTCTCTGTTTCTTCGTTTTCCTCCTCTAATTACTTTTCCTTTTTTCTCATTTAGCTTCTCTTGCTTTAGATTTCCTCCTTTTCTATTTCTTTCTCCTCTTATTCCTCGCCCTCTTCTTTTTACTCCTCTACTTCTCCCTCTTCTTTCTTGTTTCTCCTTCTCCCTTTTACTTCTTTTTCTCTCTCCCTCCCTTTTCTCGTTCTTTTAATCCTCTTCCTACTTACATTTCTCTTCCCTTCATCCCCCTTTTTCTCTTTGTCTCTTTAATTTCTCCCTTCTCCTCCTACTCCTTCTTTCACTGGAGTCTCCCTTCTCCCTCCTCCTCTTCTATCTCTCCTCTTCTTATGTAACTTCCTGCTCTTTTTGCTCTTTTTGTTCTCTCTCTTCCCTCACGCTCTCCACTTCCCCTTGCTTCTCTCTACCCAGGTTTCATATTCTGCTAAAGAGTTCATCCTGAGATCGTTACCAATTTCTCTTTTTCTCTTTTTCTCTTTTCGCTCACATTTGCTCTCTTCTATTCCTACGACTTCCCCGTCCTCAAATCACCGCCTAACTTCCCGAAGAAGTTTCACTAATATTTTCTAATTTCTCTTTTTCTCTTTTTCTTTTTTCGCTCACATTTGCTCTCTTCTATTCCCACGACTTCCCCGTCCTCAAGACGCCGCCTCACTTCCCGAAGAAGTTTCACTAATATTTTCTTTATATATAACACCACTAGTTGTATAGTAAGATGGATATACATACGCAAGCAGTTCTATGGTTTGCCTTGTTCAAGTTCTAAGAGAAAGATGAAATCCTTCTCTACCTTCGTCAACTAGATTTATCTGCACCCATTCAGTTAACCTTGTTGACTATTTGTCCTTTTCCTCCATCTCCTTCTGACCATTGTTGAATACACTTTCCTCTCTCTCGGCTCCATTTGCTCTCCACTCCCTGTTTCCATTCTTTATGTGGTCCCACCGCAATGGCGTACCATGACCTCTCTCTTCATGATCCCTCTTTAGGTTCTGCAAATTGATTCCTTTGAGTAATACATAGGGTCCCTCTCTTCCTTCCACACTTAAACTTTGTCTGAAATATTTCTTGAAACGATATCCTAACCTCTTTCCCCTAGTTTACATTTATTGGAGACAGACACTTCCTCTATATTCCAATTCAAGTTTCGTCTTTTGTAAATACATTCCTTGTAGCGAGACTCTTGAGTTCCTTCCTCCTTTCAGTCTTTAACTTGTAGAAATGTATTGTCGGGAGCTGTTTCTGCAATTTCATACACTGGAGAGACATAGTGCTCTTCTGTTCACGCTTTATCTTCTGCAAATACATTAATTGTAGTTATAATCTGACTTCTCACGTTCAGCCTCTGCTTACACATTTCTCTCGGATATACACTTCTCATTGTTTCTTGTTTCTCTTTATCTTTTTCTTTCTCCTTCTCTTTCTCCTTCTCTTTCTCCTTCTCTTTCTCCTTCTCTTTGTCCTTCTCTTTCTCCTTCTCTTTCTCCTTCTCGTTCTCCTTCTCCTTCTCCTTCTCTTTCTCTTTCTCTTTCTCCTTCTCTTTCTCGTTCTCTTTCTCCTTCTCTTTCTCCTTCTCTTTCTCCTTCCCTTTCTCCTTCTCTTTCTCCTTCTCTTTCTCCTTCTCTTTCTCCTTCTCTTTCTCCTTCTCTTTCTCCTTCTCTTTCTCCTTCTCTTTCTCCTTCTCGTTCTCCTTCTCCTTCTCATTCTCTTTCTTCTTCTCTTTCTCCTTCTCTTTCTCCTTCTCTTTCTCTTTCTCTTTCTCTTTCTCTTTCTCCTTCTCTTTCCCTTCCCGTTTCCCTTTGTCTTTCTCTTTGTCTTTTTCTTTGTCTTTCTCCTTGTTTTTCTCTTTCTCTTTCTCTTTTTCTTTCTCTTTCTCTTTCTCTTTCTCTTTCTCTTTCTCTTTCTCCTTCTACTTCTCCTTCACTTTCTCCTCTTTCTCCTTTTCTTTCTCTTTCTCTTTCTCCTTCTCTTTCTCCTTCTCTTTCTCCTTCTCTTTCTCCTTCTCTTTCTCCTTCTCTTTCTCCTTCTCTTTCTCCTTCTCTTTCTCCTTCTCTTTCTCCTTCTCTTTCTCTTTTTCCTTCTCTTTCTCCTTCTCTTTCCCTTCCCGTTTCCCTTTGTCTTTCTCTTTCTCTTTCTCTTTCTCTTTCTCTTTCTCTTTCTCTTTCTCTTTCTCTTTCTCTTTCTCTTTCTCTTTCTCTTTCCCTTTC
>NC_134780.1:2024827-2027327 GCF_046742065.1 Oratosquilla oratoria | reverse complement strand
CGAAGCGAAGGCGACTAGCATCGTGATGGACCTGTAGGTCACCCCCATGAAGAATCTAGAGCAGTGGTTCTTAAATGTTGTCGGTCCTAAAATAAGGACCATGGGCGCTAATGAGCGACCATGGTCCTGTACCCCCGAGGGGTAGGAAAGCCTTGAACCTGGGGGTACGGGATATGACAGCTCCAGTGCAATGGTACTGTATATTTACAATGAGAAAGCAAATAAGGTTTGTATCACTCATTCTTTTCATATATTTGTATTGTATTTGTATTGGATGGGGGTACGAGGAAATTTTCTGAGACATCAAGGGCTAATAAGGACACTGGAAAAGATTAAGAGCTACTAATCTAGAGCAAAAGCGTAAGATAACATCAAGAAACATACGGAACATAGCAACGCAGAGGGTATAACATTCATGTTCTTCAGTGTCTACGGTCTTATATGGTTCAGATTCTGTCAATAGTGCAGGATGTCATACCTGGGGTACAAAACTGGAGGGAAAGAGTTCTATTCCTTTCTAGATGTAACATCGAGTGATTTCATTTGATTATTTTTATATGTTATTGAACTTTTTTTTAAATGTCATGCTTTCTAACTTGTATGATAAGTACCTACCCTTGATAGAATTGTCTTGATTGACCTCTTTTGAACCATTAGGTCATTACTGGCACATTTAGGAATTTTTGTCTGGCTAACAACACCACACTTTTCCGTCCAGTTTGGAAGATCATCTTCCCCGGAAAAGGTTAGAAAACCATCTCGATCAGAATGTCTTGTTAAAAAGAAATGACAGATATGTCCTACCATATCATTACTTTGGAAAAGTGATAGGCAGAATCATCTGTTAAATTGGCAAAACTGAGGAAGTTGATAGTAGCTTTCTATCACAGGTTGTCACAGAAGAAAACAAAATTGCGCGTTAGCTGCCATAATAAGTGAATTTATGTCACCTGGCACGAAAGGATTAATCGAAATAGATTATATCATCAATAGAAGAGCTATTTTGGAATTGAATGAAAATTCCTGGTGGTAGTAAAAAAAAAAAAAAATTAAGCGGAAGGTGTTCAATATATTTTTCATGAAATATTTGATATCTCGGGAGAGGCTTCGGGCAAATAGACATCTGGGTAAATACGCTTCACACTAAACTTTTCCTAAAAGCTACCGCGTGCCCTGTCGAGACGGACTAACAGCCATGATTACAGTTTCATTTAGAATGTTGATAGAACGCAATTGTCACAGAGACAAGAAAATAAAAACAACAGAAGGTAAATCAGTGTTCTAGAGTGGGTTATAAAACCTCAATTGGAGTATTGTTTAGGGAATTTGTGTCAAAAATGTGAATTGTGGTAAGTGCACAGTTGCAACTATTTACATCCAGATCCACTGCAAAGGTAAGCCATAACAATAGAAAAAAAATCAATATTGGTGTGAAAATACAGTTATATTTAGCACTAATCAGTACTTAAAAGATCGAAGACATCACACCTTTGAAATGAAAAGGAAATATCATGTTTCCGTAGAAAAAATAAACATATAGATAAAGAAAGCTGAAGATCTCTGCTGTCGTCTAATGAAGTTGATACATATTAAGAAATCCCTCGGCCTGTTTGTATAAAAAAACTTGGGTTACTAGCCGGAAAAAATGACAGACTTGTGTCTAGCATTTTTCGGCAAGGAAAAATTATATGTATTTTGGATCTAATGAAACTAAACCGATCTTATTAACAATAAGAATTAATGTTTCCTCAAGCTTTGTTGATTTGTACTCCACCGTACTCAGCAACGGTTCTCGGCTCCTCTCACTAGCAAGAAAATTTGGACTGATGTTTTTTATATTAATGTAGCGCTTCTGTTACCGGCTGACAGGAAAAAGAGGAAGTAAAGAATATAAGGGGAGTAGAACAGTTGTCGGTTGTTTTCTCTTCTTATGTGAGAAAGTGGAGGGAAAATAACCGAAATAGACTGAGAGGCGCTTTAGGCCCACACCTATGACGGATATATATGTGCATGAGTTCAGAGGTCCTTCCTGCGAGATGAGGGTCGAAATCCTCTTCCAACACCCTACCCTCAGAACCCGTCAGCACCCCACACACCCCCTTCATGCTTAGATGCAGCACCAAAGGCCTGACACTCGGTCAACTGACCTGGTCCAAAATATCTTTCTATCGCCATTATTTTCTTCCATCTTTTCACACAAGGAGAGTTGCCAACCGGCGTCTACTCTCTACAGACCTGCGAGATAAAAAAATCTAAAGGGCCATTCACACGGTCAAACTGTTTGTCAAACCCTGTTTGTCAAACAAGTCTTTGAAGTGACGTTTGACCGCATGAATGGGGTACTTGGTTGTCAGACAGGTTTGTTAAACGTGCTTGACAAACCAAATACCCTATTCACACGATCAAATATCACTTCAAATACTTGTTTGACAAACCGGGTTTGACAAACAGTTTGATCGTGTAAATGCCCCTTAAGGCAGGGTTCAAGAACAGTTATCAG
>NC_134780.1:2012327-2019827 GCF_046742065.1 Oratosquilla oratoria | reverse complement strand
AGATAGGGTAGTGTGGATTGTGATAAGGCTGTATAAAAAGTATACTCTAAAAATAATTCAGGCTTATGCTTCGACTTAACAGATTTCAGTCGATGAAACTGAGTCTGTCTAATTAGGTAATGGATCAAGAAAAAAGTAAAGACAAGTTACTAAAGTGAGGTTGTAAATGAACCTTGAGAAGTCCAAATGGAACAACAAAGAACAAAATAGAGTTCATATTAGAAGGTGAGAGCAAGAGCCTTAGTAACGTTACGGTTATAGATAAAGTAGATATAGATAGTAACCTTAGAATAATAGGTTGCACAGCTAAATTCAATTTCAGAACTGAGAAAAATAAGCAAATTTTGAAGAAAAAAATAAGTCCTGCGAAACCGAAGGTAAGAATTTAAATTCAATAGATATTAAGGAAGCGGATGAGAAAATAGAAAGTTCAAACAACAAATACTCCAAAGCTACGTACGTTCCAGTTTAAAACAAAAGCTACAAAAGTGTGACCGCGCTGAGAATGTTGAGGCGCGTTTAGAGTTGATCACAATTGATGTCTTCCACCGCTGCACTCCCCTATTCTAACCACCTCAGTTGTGGAGCTTGAGAGGGGGATCATGGAGGTATTGGCAGCTGTACATTCGTTTTCGTAAATGAACACCGTTAATGGATTCTATCGATAACATGTGTCGTAGTGAGTACAAAACCACAGTTTCGAAATTATTGTTTCTTTACATGTTTAATGGTGTATTTTTTAATTCCTTTTGACAAATATATACAAATTATTCTACTCAGTTGAAAAGTGACAGTCATCGCAAACAACCGTATCAGTGTTGAAGGCACTAATGCTACTGTAAAAAACAAAATAAAAACAAAAAACAGAAAAAATACAAAGTTAACATATATGGTGAGTATATGAAACGAACCACTCACCTTTGCCCCATGTGACTGGGTATCCATGATCAGCGGCTGTCACAGCCAGGTATTATTGGTCGAACGTGGGTCAGATAGAAGTAAACTAACTCTGAGAACAGAATATATGTATTCTAGGTCCCATGGTCGTCTAACAATTGTGATTTGAGGTCGCTGCCTTTTCACAAATATGCACCAACCGTGCCAGTATTTAATCTCTCAATCTTACCTCACCATACTTCTCAAGATACTTCATCTTTAGAAGCTCTGCCATGGGATTCGAACCCTGACCCGTGCGTCCATACTCACGAGGTCAAGACGCTAGCGTCTAGACCTCGTGATTATGAGCGCACGGGTCAGGGTTCGAATCCCATGGCAGAGCTTCTAAAAATGTTCAATCTGTCTTTAACATACACATATTTCATCTGTCCAGTAAATTGACGTAGGCACATTCACCCCATCATATAATCTCTGTATCTAGCTATGTAGTTGACTTAAAGCCCCATTCCTCTATTCTTTGCTACACGCGACCGTAAATACTTAAAACTAGACATTTCATTTAGCCTCCCTCCAATAAGAGTCACCTATAACTCATTGTTACCCTCATCTTTTATACACCTCATCAATTTACTTTGACCTACATTTTCTTTCGAATTTCTCCCCCCACATACCTTCCCAACCGCTATTGTTAACTGCATTAGACCATTTCTGACTCAGCCACAAACGCAGTGACATCAATAATGAACCACTGCGTAACTTCAAACTTTACTTCAATCTCACTAACCATCTGCAGTTATCTGCCCATCACATTTGCGTTTATTTCCTGTCCCACCCTATCCATATATGATATGGTTTAACGTCACACACTCCCCCCTATCGGGAGGCTATGGTGCCCCTCACAGAGGGATTTTATGGCGTGTAATTTAATGAACCATGCCCTTGGTTCAACTTCGTCAGTGGCAGGATTCGAACCACCCTCACCTCGACCTTACCCGCAAGTAACGACGCCCTAACCCGCTCAGCCAGCGAGCTATCCTTATATACATTAAATAATCATGGTAACATTACACATATCTACCACAGCTCAACTTTCGTCTCAAACCACTCGCTCTCATCCTTCCTGACCCTAACACAAGCTCCATTAAAGCCTACCCACGTAAAAACATTTGACTGCCCTTTACAACTTTTCCCCTATCACATACAGATGCGCCATCTCTCATAATATCTTCCTATTGATCCCGTTATAAGCCTTCTCCAGACATACAGAAAAAAGACACCCCTACTATTTTCCAAAAACTTCTCGCAGATATACCCTATGACAAATATTTAGTCCACGCATCCTCTATCTTTCCTAAAACCACACGGATCTTCACCAATTAATCCCTTTGTTCCCCTTCTAACCCCTTCCAATATTTCTTTACAATTATTTTCAACAGACTAATTCCCCTAAAACCCTTCGAGGAATGTAGCCAGCTAAGGCATGTACCCATCCCCTTCCACCCACCACTCATCTGTTTCCTTTTTATCTTAGCTTTTCATTGATGAAAGATCATCCTTGTCTCCCGACCACTGCCTAAGTCAGAAGCAATGCAGTAAGACACGGCATGTTCACAGCAGAGCCCAACCGCTTCGTTCATTTGACAGCCCTCCCTACCCATCCCTTCATATGAAAACAGAGAAGACCAGGGAAAAGTCTTTCGCACCGCGTCATTTTATTGTTTATTCACAACAATTCCCCACTCACACTTAGCTCTTGCGTTCTCCTTCCCTGCTCAGTAGACACTTCCCTTTTCCTCAATGTCCCCTTCACCCCATCCATTTATCTTATTCTCGGTCTTCCACTCATGTTCAACAACTACTTTCCACTCTCTTTTTGCTAGTCTTTTCTAGCTAATTTTTACCATGTACTCTAGCCATCCCAGTATTTTCTCATCAGCCCTAACTTCTAGCCCTCCCCCCTAATTCTCCTCCTCACCTCATCAATTCCCACTGAATCCATCGTCGTAAGCACCATCATACTTTTTCAAACATGTCACCTTTTCTCCCTCACTTTCCTTTCTATCAAATAATGATCCTTCCTTTGGGTATTACTACTCATCCCTCCCGACACTCTCCTCACTACACTCCCAATCTCAAAACTACCCCTCTCTTTCAAACTAACTTTACTCAACGCTAACACATCCACCTCGTATATCACAAACAAGATTCCATTTTTTTCTACTCTCACCTGTATCACAACTAAGTACATTTAATCACCCAATTTTTAGGGTTCTGTTTGAAGTTCTCTTCCCAGACCCTCTTATACATCGACTTCTCGTAGGACGACCGTATAGAAAGTAGGATTCCTAGTTCCATCATTTTGTTCTACTTTGTCACCTTTTACCACTCGCATGGGATCTCATGAACAGAATCGTCTCCGTCCCCTACATCAGGAGATAAAAAGAATTAGGAACATAAAAATGATAAAGGGCAGTTTCAAGGGAATAGTAAAAAGGAGGGGCAGCGGTAGTACAAAAGAAATATCTTTCTTCTATGAGTAGATATTCTACTCTAGCGCGAACAAATGATATGTGACTCCGGTCCTTTAAGAGTGCCTCAAAACTGCCCCTTGTGCATTGGATGCATGCTACCATGTATTCACTACTGTAAGTTTGATCGACTTGACCAAACCATGGGTTATGTGAGCGTCCCCTTCGCCCCCCTCCCCCATGGGTTGTCTAATGTGGAGACAGCTCTTTGAACCTTAGAGTGGGATCAGCATCAGGGAAATGTGTCAAATACTTACATAGACAAAATTGACGTTCAGGAATTTTGCTGGTAACAGGCTTACACCGAGTCTCACGGGACAGCTTATTATATTATATATAATCATTCTAACAATACCCCAACATTTTCCGAAGGCACTTGCTATCAAAAACATCAATGCGCCTTTTCAAGTTATCATTAATTGTCCATATGTTACATCCGTACAGCAAGTAACATGAAGTTTCGAATCTTAGTCTTCCTGCATAAAAATTGACGTCATACAATTTCATATAGATATTCCATAAATCCATGAGCAATGCCAATTGTTCAAAGGACTCCTGACATGACTCACCACTCATATAAATTACACTACCAAAGTATGTGAAACTTTCATATACCTTAACTTCCTCGCCACATGCGTGGGCAGACTGAACTATGTCATCAAGTAAGCCCACAAATACTTGAACCTTAGACTTGTTACAGTAAATCTGGAGTGTTCCTAATGGTTAATCCACAATGCCATTGTCCAGCACCTAGTCTATGGAAGTATTGAAAAGTACTGGGACAAAAGACGCACCTTTGTCTCACTCCTGACTTACCAGGAAAGAAGCTGAAGTCTTTTTCACACCAGGAAGCACTCTCGTTTAGAAAATATAAGTCAACCATTTAATAATTCTCGATGGAATTCCGTGAATCTGCAAATTGTCTTTGAGCACACCACGATGCATTAGGATAATCACCTTTTTTCTGTCAACATAGATAGCAAGAAACTCACGTTGAACCCAGATTGTCCAGGTCTCTGAAACTCAACAGGAGTGAACGAACCCGTACCAGCAGCAAAAGCACGATCATCTTACCGGATTGCCAAACAGCGTACAGAAACTCATACAACTCATAGATTATGTATTCAACTCCTGTTACTATCTCTGTTTAGATGAAGCTTCTGAGAATTAGCCTATGTTGTGGTAGTACACGTTGCAAAGTTCACAACATACTGTATAACTGACGTTCAGCGATATATTTGGATTCATTTAATATACATGTATGGTCAGTGATGTTTACTATTGCAAGGCAAACAAGATTCTCAAGTAGCCAACTCTTGTTTTCCTACCGATAGTTCTATTTGTGTTGACTTTACTCCTTTATATTTGATCTGTTATGTCATTAAATTTATGTGTGGTTTTCCGCAGTTACTGTACTGTAGATATTTTCATTTCCTTTGATTTACTTCATGATATTTTTCTTGTTATCACTTTTAGATTTTTATTGCCTGGTAATATCTGACTTTTTCATTGTCTTTTTTGTTATCTATTCTTTTTCCGCTTAAAGTGTTTGCATTCTTTTATATATTTTTGTCCCTTATGATAAAAAAACCTTTCCGTTGCAAAACAAAAATTGACCTTGTTCCAATATATATATATATATATATATATACATATATATATGTATATATATACATATATATTTATATATATAAATATATATATATATATATATATATATATATAAATATATATATATAAAATATATATATATATATATATGTATATATATATGTATATATGATATATGTATATATATATATATATATATATATATATATATATATATATATATGCAGAAAAAACCACTGGTTTTAGTGGTTTTTTCTGCATATTATCTTCACGTGTGCCTTGTGAATTACTGCAATATATATATATATATATATATATATGTATATATATGTATACATATGTATATATATATATGTATATATATGTATACATATGTGTATATATACATATATGTATATATATATATATATATATAAATATATATACTATAATAAAGTAGTAGCCTCTGTCTGCCTGTCTGATTGCATATTTGTTTGTTTGTACACGAACTCCTCCTAGGGTTTTAGAGATAGACCCCAATAATCATATAAATTCTGATACCCTATCACTCAAGGTACTTGGATAACTATATTTCATTTCGAAAAGAAGATTGGTTAGGGTTAAGGGTTAAAGTTAGGAGGTTCATGTAGTATCCCCTGAAGTCGCGTAGTATTTTTGTGACTTAAGAATTAATCTGATTAAATAAACCATTGTATGTATCCATAAACATTATTTACATTTTTGAAATAATTGTTGCCACATATTATGATAGCTTTTGTAAGAAGAAAGCATTTTTATGAAAAATTATTGTATAATTCTACCAAATGTTGAAATATTGGTTATTTTCATTTAATTTTTGTGCGGCCGGAAATCGTTCATTCACAAACTCTAAGTTTTTGCAGATAAAACCCTATAACTACATATATTCTGAAGATAAATAAACTAGATACATTTCTTCACCTTTCAGCTGTAGACATTTATTGTCAATCCACACACACATACACATACACATACACACGCACATAAAATAATGTGTACACGTGATCTTTGTGTTTGTGTATGCATGTATTTTCAAACTAGGGTTTCCCAACTTCGGGAGGTAGATGCAGATGCATATATATATATATTATATATATATATATATATATATATATATATATATATATATATATATATATATATATATATATATATTATATATATATATATATATATATATATATATATATCAGAGGGGGACTGTCATGACACATAAGCAAGAGGAAAAAATCCCACTGTCGGAGAAAGTAAATGGACGAAGAACAGAATTAACTGTATATTTCGACCACTCTCTGTGGTCCTCTTCATCTTCTGAAGAGGACCACAGAGAGTTGTCGAAACATACAGAATATACAGTTAATTCTATTCTCCGCCTGTTTACTTTCTCCGACAGTGGGATATATATATATATATATATATATATATATATATATATATATATATATATATATATGTATATTATTTTGTCCTTTTTTTAGCTGGAATAATCCAAGATACATGTCCTATACGAATATTGATGTCTAAGTTTAATTTTTTTCGGGTTGCGATTGGTTTATAACCTATTCATACTTTATTCTGTGAAAGGAAGGCACTTTACACCACAACATAGGCACTGTGATACAATTTTTAACTCGGTACATATTCCTCTCAGTTATCCAATCACTTCTTATCCACCACAGCCCCAAACAATTTACTAATGTTTGTTCATTGTGCTTCTAATGCTTTATAGGTCGTTGAGTAACGTTTTAATGAAAATCCTCCTTTGCTTAGTATCTACTAATGAGCATGGAGACTGTACCTCTGTGAAAGTGCTTTTCTAAATTATAAAATGTTTTAAAATACAGCCGAAGCACTTGGTACTCACCCAATAAACATTAGATGTTTAATCATTTTGATGGGCCTCTTAACCAGTACCTTATTGCGAATCCGGAAGCTATTACCGCCATTATATGATTCTGCAAGGATGAGTCTATCATCACGGTAATAATATTTGCCAAGACCGTGCATAAGTTATGATCAACGACTTACTCCATCTTTAGATCCCAATAACTCAACCAAACGTTTAGCTGCTGAATGATAATAGTAATAAAAATCTAGTTGCAGCCAGAATCAATGACATATACCGTCCCGTACGAAAGGAGATAATATAATCATCTAGTGTTAGCTAAGATAGAGCACTGAAAGTATTCTACAAAGGATTACAAAGGCGTTTAATATAACACGGTCAAATTGTACTGATATAGTGTCATTAGTTGAAAGGCACACTCTACTGACAAAAGAATCTTTATCCGTTTGATATAGAAGTTAGGTTGGTAGGTTGCTGAGGTTGCTTTAGAATATTTCAACACTGATTCTGAGGTTTATCCGATATTTCAACCCCTCTTCTTCCGAGGGAGCACTGAGTTAATGAACAAAATAGCCTGGTGGCTACAATAAAAAAGGAAGA
>NC_134780.1:1994827-2004827 GCF_046742065.1 Oratosquilla oratoria | reverse complement strand
ACCAATGATAGTAAAAAAAAAAAAAAAAAAAGACTTTATAAGATACTAAAAAAAAAAAAAAAAAAAAAACTAAGTTGGCTGTATCACCTAAACTCCAGATAGAAATAATTGAGTTTACTAAGGCTCTAAAACTACACTAAAGGTGTAGAAGTAGATGATAAATATGAAGTTTTCCCTCTACCTGAATTATTTCTACAGAACTCGAGGATATTAGAGGACCTCGAGACAAAGACAAACCATTTAGATCCTAATTAAAAAGAGACCTTGAAGGAACTTCCACACCATTTTCCTACACTATTTACAAATAACCCTTGACAATGCATGAGGCAGGATTAATATCGAGCGAGCCAATCAAGCTATCTCCTTACAGGTTAAATCCTATCAAGTGAGAATGTCTTCGGCAGGAGATCACCGCTTTGGTCAGTTAGAGTATAATTGAATTGTCAAATAGCCCTTGGTCCTTTCCATAAACAATAAATTCATAATTAGATTACCGAAAATTGAATGAACCAAAGAAGATTATTACTCACTACCCACAGTCGATGGTATTACCAGACATTTAGGATAAGCAAAATATCTTAGTAATTTGACTATTTTTCAAATTTATTTCCAAAATGGATTGTGCCCAAATGAATATTGCAGCATTCATGACGCCCGATGGTCCCTATCATTTTGATATAATGACTTTTGGCCTTAGAAATACTCCTGTTATCTATCAATGTGTGATTAACCCACTTATTACAGGATTACCAAGAGTCAAACATGAAGGCATGGAAGATTCTGTTGCTCTCTCTGGATAGGCGTTATGCGAAAAAAAAATGTATACCTAACTCAAGTGCCTAAGTTACGTATGTAATTATTGCAAGAAAATTATGTATATAATAATTTGAGTTCATTGTATGACTTATCCTTCACTGATAGTTTGCAAATGTTCGTATTCATTACTTTTAACTATAAAAAAACAAAACAAAAAAACACTGACGGTGGGTGCATATTACTCAGAGACATAGGCTAAATGCCCAGCCTCGTTAAAACATACTAATCCTCTAAATTAGACCTATGCGTACGTGATTGCTACCAGTCTATGGATCGTGAGCCCTAAGCAACTCCTTCCTCCCCAATCCTTTGGGAAGCGGGCGGTTTGATTGGTTTTGCGCAATTTCAAACTGCTGTCCATTTGCCAGCCATTTCTAGTTTGATTGAACTAATTCGAGTTTATTTAGGGTAAGCGAAGGTTTGTGCTTAGATTGTTTAGTGAAAAATTATTGTAATGGATATTTTATGTTGTACATGTCTACTCAATTTGTTTTTTGTATATATTGTAGAAACTGGGGATAGATACCGCTAGCGTCGTATATAAACCAGATTCAGTTCAGGAAAAAATAGATCCTTGATTTCTTTAATTTACGGTTTGTGTTGACTATATTTGTTTAATTTAGTACTGATGTCAAAATGAGGACCATACTATACGCTTACAATTAGTTGCACTTCCCATAGCTTTCTAGGACGATTACAGTTCAGGAAAACTGAGCAAATATTGTTGTTCATCTGTTTGCTGCCTCGTGACACTTATTCATGAGATACACAGTGTTGTAAATATCCATTTGTTTTCTGTGTTTACTTCAGCACCCTGCAACTCACATAACATATTTTTATCTATATTAGTTATCATGATCCTTCTCATGTAGAAAGCATTTGGTACCTACTTGGGTCCGTGGGATACATTTATTCTACCCCCATGTGTATTCGATATTTATTGTATCATGTCTCAATCCAGTTACTAAGAAAAAATATATGTATCTGATTCTTTTTACATATATTCAAGAAAACCTATTTCTTTCTTCCTTGGCGGTAATATAATTGAGAAGACGTCCCCCCCCCACACACATTAATGCACTGGAAGCTCTGAACTCTCATCCTAAAATGGAGTATGTAACGATGCACTTTGAGGAACTCCGTATTGTGCCCACTTAAGAGGGAATGTCTTCTGTTAAAACATAATTATTTCGAAATCAATATTCTCAACATTATTGTAGGATAACGGACTTTTTACATATAGGTGTTCTAGAAGGTTCATCATTATCTTGTTCTTAAATGATATATACTTTTTCTAATCATTCTCTCGCCGTGCATAATAATTTTTACTCGGTTATGTAACTTGTAGTTACGAAATGTTCTGATCATTGCAAAACCCTTCGACATTAGTGTTTGTTTCTTTATGCTCTTTTATTTCACTGAAATTTCACCTTCATTTAAAAAGGGTGAAAGAAATTTGTCTAGAAAAAGGGAAACTATACCAAAATATTAGTAATGAATAAATTTCTTAACCTAATATTACTGGTTGTAGAAACAGATATATCTCTACACTGGAATTTATACTGTGTTTGATACTTAGCAAGTTGAATTCTTATGTCCTTTCATGAACGACAGTACATATACATTTACGTATGCCGTCGCTTACGCCCTTCAAGCAGACCGGGTAAGCATGACCCTTCGGGAGCACTGAACAAAAGCTTTCAGAAACACGATTTCGCTTTCATTTATGAAGCAAGTCAATACTTTCTTTCAAACTGTTGTGCAGCACGCATCCTCTACGCTAATTCTTACTTGAGCTCATGGCTGTTTTTCATATTTATCAATATTTTTTTATATACATATTTCTATTTGTTAGGTATATCCTAATCTAACTTTGTATGTTTGATAGGTCATATTTGGGGTATTTTCTTCCTTCCTATCGCTGGGTCACTCTATTGGATATATCATAAATTTTTCGTGAATACTAAATGAATAATTTAACTAATTGATTAATGAATAGATGAATAAATAGATATATAGATAAATTAATAAGTTGATAAATGGATAAGTAAATAGATAAACAAATTAATACACAAACAAATAGTTAAACAAATAAGTATATAAACAAACAGATAGATAAGTACATAAACGAATGATATAATGGATGAGCTACTGTGTAAATAGACATTTAAGAAACATATGAAGATGTGCGTTTCTGATCGTTCTATTGTTCACTGCCAAACATATGCACAAATTGTTACTTCTCATCTGGGCTCTTACTATTATAATTCATCGTGCTACCATAATATCATGGGTTGTATGTAATTTGATCATGACAAAATGTATTTGTAATTCTATTTTATGTGCTATTTTGTGTTGTTCCTTTTTCATCTCTTGTGTATGCTCTTTCATGTGTTCCCTAACTCTTTGATGTATAGCTTGAAATGTAAGTATTCTATTTGAGATGTAATCATCTATATTATACACAGGTTTTTGTTATACAATCAAGATTTCATGTGGGAGAATTTGTACAAAATAATGAAATGGGGTGTTTCTCGTGTAGATGTGTTAATTTGGTTATTTAGGATATATCTAACACAAAGAATTAAACTATTCCAAGTTGTACTATGTGGGCTTTTAACCTCTAGGATGTGATGATTTTCTTATCTAACCTCTCTACAACTCCATTGCTATGAGGATGATTTATTAGTATATCTACTTTATGAATCTTAAATAACCTATATAATACTTCCAATATTTTGTTATTAGATTTAGTACCATTATCTGAAACTAAGATCTTAAGTGTAGTGAAATTACAAGTTATTACTAAAGCAATTGCTTCAGCTCTCTTATTTGGAATGGGTTGTAGAATACAAAATCTTGAAAGATAATCAATAGCAACAAATACATAACTCCAATGTGTCTATGTGAACTCTATCTCAAGGTTTCTGCGGGATGGGATATGATAGCATAGGAGCAGGTTTATGTAAATTTCCTTTCATCTTAGCACATTTCAAACAATTTTCTATATAATCAAATATATCCTTCTTCATACCTGGCCAAAAGCATTTAAGTTGTGCTTGTCTATAAGTTTTATCCTTTCTTGGATATGAACTGCAAACACTATCATGAAGTAACTTTAATACCTCTTGTACAAGAGTTTGTGGAATTACCAACTGATTCACTGAGCCACTAGAAATATCTTTCCCACTTACAACTATTTTTCTATACAAAGTCCATTAGTGAAATGAAATTTCTCTATATTATACCATTTGGTAGTTTTGGAGTATTACCTCTTGAATTCATCAAATACTGGGCTATTTTTTCCCAATTCTTATATTTTCTTTGTTCTCTTATTTACTGTTATAGTCAATTTACTATTGTCTTTGATGCTGGTGTTTTCTTCCATCCTTCTATTACTTTTGTCCCTAACTCAATGCTGTCTATTTGTATTTCTATGGTTAGCTCTATGGTGTTGTTTTATTCTGTGTCTGGGGGTTTTCCTCTTGTTTCTAGGTAAATACAAAAATTTGGCATTATTCTATAATCCTATGTTTTATGGCCTACAGTATTCTATGGTGATACAAACAAAAATGTGGTTTCTACAATAATATTCACAATGACCCTCATATTTGCAGCTTCCACAAATACTTTCATAATAACACTCTTGTGCTTTATGCTCCTATTTATTATCATTGTAACCTTCAATTCTAGCATTTTTCTGTGCTTCTAACTCTATGCTCAGATCCTCTGTTTCTGTAATCCATTCTAGAGTTCCTAGTTTCTCTCTGTTGCTGCATTTCCACCGTCATCATACATGGACTAATTGCTTTATTTTCACTATAACCAGCAAGAAAGTAATCTGTCTCCCCTAAATCAATTGTTTGAGATCTTTGTATAGCTTTTCTGCAGTTATTTCATCAAAATTATGTATTAATAATGCAAATGTCTAGTTTTCCTAAATAGTCTGTCTTAGTTTTACTTGTTTTTAATTTCTTTATCATTCTAACCAAAGACCTGATAGGATCCTGATCACACTTTAACTTAAAATGTTCAATAAATGCCTTCTTATGAGCTTCATATTGGTTGATATCTTCCATTTGCTGGAAACTTATTATAAACCTAGCCCTGCCCTTCTCAGGATCTGTATTTTATTTCTAATTTCTATTTTCCTTTTTTCATCTGTTATATTTTTAGTTACAATTAATGTATCTACTAAACTGAGAAGCCTATTATGTTCTTCTGTATTTTCTTCCCCTAAAAAATTGGAAATATTTATATTCGAGGTAATCACCTCTTGCCGCAATACTCCCGTAGCCATACCTTTATTGTTTCTTTAAAGTCCATTTGAATTGACTTCCTCCTCTGTAGTCGTCCTCACACGTACGACGCGTACCTCACACGTACGTCAACCACGTCTTCCTAGTAGTCCCCTCGTTCACCATTCCTTGTAGTCCTCCCCTCGTAGTCCTCTCGTTCGCTGTTGCTTGTAGTCATCCCGTCGTAGTTCTCTCGTTCAGTGCTGCTTGTAGTCATCCCCTCGTAGTCAGCATTCAATGCGTGGCTGCGTGCTCTGTTTCTTGTAGTTCGTCCCCTCATAGTCAGCATACGGGTGGCTGCGTAGGCTGCGTACTTGTAGCACCAGTCTCGTAACCGTATTTCGCACTTAGTCCTTTAGAGAGAGCAATTTGCATTAAATCTGATCACCAATCTCTTCGTCAGTAGCGTTACGTTTCATCCGTTTCGTCCCTAGCTGCCGCCACTGTGGTGCCCTTTCCCCCCTATTTGCCGTCTTTCTTTTGTGCTTTTACTTTATAGTTTCCTTTAACCACTCTCTTTGTTATGTATGATTAGTCGCTCACTATTTTCATCTGTAGAAAGACCCTGTGCTTCTGATCATCCTACTTAATCAAGTTCCACTTAGTATTATCTTGTGTATAAGAGAGGAATTGAACGGAGCTTAATTTTTTCTTTCTTTTCTTCCCGAATCTGACAACACTTGATTCTTTAAATCACACCAAGGGACTCCCGTTGGAAATCCTCAATTTGGGTACTAAGTCAGTTCTGCAATGACGTTATGATTTCTTTAGTGCAATGGTCTTCAATTTTAGATTTAAGAGCCTCCCCTCACCATTGCACATTGACATAGTTTACATTAGCATAAACATGAACATTACACAACAACGAAATCGGGTCCCCGGCGACGGTTTGTAAACATTAGACCGAGAGCAAGCTTGTGCAACTTCCTAGCATACGAACTGTTGTTCACCAAACACCCAGCTCATAAAAATGAAATTCTCGCCACCTACCCCACTATCTACCTCATTTGTCTACCTATATCTACGAGCCTCATCTACGAACCTCTTACACCTGTGTCTCTAGAACTCTATGTTTCGAAGATTGTCCGGTTATATATTATTGTACCAAGATACCTCCTTATCTTGAATTCTCAGTCGTAAAGATATTGTGTGTTAATGTCGAGATGACTGCGTGTTACCAATGTATCTATTTGAAACATGACGATACCCGCCTTACCATCTTTTAAGACAATTTTATACCCTATGTTTAGGCCTTCAAGACAATTTAGAAAAAATCTAATCTCCAGTTTATCACCATTATATGGTAGTTAAAGTCTCCTAAATATACCTACTAGTATCTATTACAGATATAGTTTTATAACCTTTAAAGTTTACCATTTTATAAAACAATGAAAACAATACCGATAAATTAATAAAAGAATAACATCTGATTTCCAAAGGCAAGCTATCATTTCTGCTAGACTGTCAACCGTTAGGGCGCCTTCGCAATCAAAAATCAATCAATCAATCTTCGGCGCCGTAGTCAGCATCGAGAACGAAATCGAAACTTGCTATTACTTGAAGGATGAAAAGAGCCAGAGGGCTTCCTGGGATTACATCGAGGCTCGCAGAGATAACATAGGTCTCTGGCTCTAAGATTTGCGGGCGAGTGTAAGTATACAAGCACAATATAAGATATAAAAGCATATACTTATGTATACAAACTTATAGAGATAACCCATATATTAATATATTAGCTTATGATATATGCATTCAAAGGTACACACCTAGACACACCACATACACTCACAAACACACACACACAAACACACACACACACACACACACACACACACACACACACACACACACACACACACACACACACACACACACACACACACACACACACACACACACACACACACACACACACACACACACACACACACACACACACACACACACACACACACACACACACACACACACACACACACACACACACACACACACACACACACACACACACACACACACACACACACACACACACATTGAAATATAGCTTTAAATATTTCCCCTCCCAGGTGTGCGCGACACCCCTCCCGAAGGTTGGGAAATCCTAGTTTGAAAACACATGCATACACAAACACAAATATCAAATGTATACATTCTTTTGCGTGCGTGTGTATGTGCATGTGTGTGCGGATTGACAATAAATGTCTGCAGTTAAAAGGTGAAGAAATGTATGTTGTTCATTTATCTTTAGAATATATATGGTTATAGGGGTTTATCTGCAAAAACGTAGAAGTTTGTGAGTAATCTATTTCCGCTCGCAATAAAATTAAATGAAAATAACCAATATATCAACATTTGGTAAAATTATACAATCATTTTACATTGACATGCTTTCTTCTTACAAAAGCTATCATAGTTTGTGGCAACATGAACTTCACAAATATGAATAATGTTTATGGACACATACAATGGTTTGTTTAATATTAATTCTTAAGTCACAAAAAAAAAAAATACTACGTGACTTAAGGGGATACTACAGTAGTGGCGTGCTCCCACACCATAAACCTCCTAACTTTAACCCTTAACCCTAACCAAAATAATTTTTTGGGGGGGAAAGAAAAAAAGTTATCCAAGTACCTGGAGTGATAGGGTATCAGAATATATATGTTTATGAGGGTCTATCTCTAAAATTCTAGGAGGAGTTCGTGATCAAACAAAAAAACAAACAAAAATAAAACAAACAAACAAACAAACAGATAGACAGAGGCTAATACTTTATTATAATATATTATCATTCTATGCCATGCTTTTGTATTACTTAGTCTGAGTTAAGCCTGAATAATTTACGGCTGCCTGGTTGCATACTTAAACCAAACGCTGGGCTACACATTGGCAAAATCAACGGTTCTTATTTTATTCATTATTTCAATTACAGTAGAAAATACCACCGTGTGTTTAATTATTCTTGAGAAAATTATCCAATGTTATCGTTACTAGACGAAGTTTGGAACATCCGTTGTACTAGAGTGTCATGACTTCATACTTTATTTCCTTGTGCCAAGATTAAGCCAGGATAACCGAACACTTTCTTTCCGTGTTGTGGTTTTTGTATTGTGTCGTTTCTTGATTGTTGTAAAGTGACTGCCAGCCAGCCCATACCCCTTAAAGATAAATGTGAAATATAGTAATACGGCTCGTATATTTCTTGTTTACCGTTTTCTCTGATTCTCTTATTATGAAGAAGGCTAGTGTCGTTACTGTACCATTTACTCCGTCACGTATTACCTCCGAGGACGACGCCTTGATATTCGTTTACGCTTTTCCTAATCCTAATCAACTGAGACAGTCGCACCATGGCGATTTATCCTTTGTTGCTACTATCCTTGACCTGTGAGATGAATCAGTTGAAGTACATACATACATATACCAAGGCTTTTTCCCCCTTACAAGGGAGGTAGCCAAAAAGGGAAAGGCATAAAAACACTCCCACCCATTTCATCCCTAAATACACTCCACACCCCTCCCACCCTCCCTCTCATCTGAGCACCTCCTGGATGACGGGTCATCCATACTGATGACGGGTCATCCATACTAGTAAAAGAGGTATGGAAGGCAGATGTGGAGGGAGTGAACATGAGGGGACGTCCTAGGATGAGGTGGATGGATGGGGTGAAGGGGGCTTTGGGGAAGAGGGGAATGTCTGTTGAGGAAGGAAGGGAGAGGACGGAAGACAGAGGTGAGTGGAGAATGGTTGTATATGGATGATGTTGTGATTGCATGAGGAGAAATGGGCGGGGGGTGGGGGGTGGGGTAGTATGTGTGAGTAAGAATCAGTTGAAGTGATTTTATTAAAAAACATGATCCGTGAGAAGTTCTACAATTCCGATCCACACGACAATGATACTTATCTTGAAGGTATGGCCATCGCTGAGGAAATAGTGAACCCAAGCCCAGACGTTTCTCGTCTCGTGAAAATCTCGTTAACCCATATGAGAGCCCAAGGTATAGTGATGAGCAGGCCAAACATGATCATAAGTATCATTTGCTGCAACTACAACTGTAAATGCAGACAAAATGGAAGGATACAATGAGGGCAAGCGACCCGGAGAAAGCCAGAACAGAAATCAAACACCTCAAAGTAAGAAAAGGGACGAGTACAAACCAATCCCCTGTTCTTCACCTCTTTGACTATTAACTGATCCTCTCTCCTAAGAGTCTGCTGTACCCGAATTCTAAGAATACCAAGTCTATTCCATTCGTCGACCATCCTATTAGTAAACCAATTCTTGCCGATTTAAAAAGGAAATAGGAAATAATTGGTTTATTAATAGGGTGGTCGACGAATGGAATAAACTTAGTAACCATGTAGTAAGCGCTGAAACTATCAGTTGTTTTAAGAAACGATTAGACAACTTTATGGATGGGGATGACAGGTGGTGATGGATACGGAGCTGCCTAGTGTAGGCATTATGGTCTCTTGCAGTCTCCTTCATTCTTATGTTCTAATGTTTAGCATATTCGAGAAAAGAGTTACTAGTGAAGAGTGGCCGAAACAAAGATAGGCTCATATGGCAGTGTCAGTGTTAAGAGGAAAACCCCTTAATGCATACGACTCATTAAATATCGATAAGAGTCAGGACTATTATATCCTAAAATCTGCTGTATTACAAGGTGACACCATAGACTTACAGACAAAGGTTCCGTGATTGCCTCAAGCAATAAGACGACACGTACCTTGACTTTAGGGGAGAATTGTTTAATGCCTTTGATATGAGGATGCAAAGTGAACAACGAAGTAATAGATGTGAGAGTATATGTGAATTGATTGTCTTGGAGAATTTCATGAAAAAACAGGCCCTGAACTACAATAACATCTAATGGATAAA
>NC_134780.1:1989827-1992327 GCF_046742065.1 Oratosquilla oratoria | reverse complement strand
TGGATAACTCTCAGCTAAGGCAGAACCATTTTTTTTCAGCGTCTCTTCTAATACTACCACGCTTACCGCCTGATGGTAAAAGTATTCTCAGATCCCCACCCCTACTTGTTCCCTGGCTAAATAGTTTAACCAAATGATCCCCCTTTTTATTCCTACCGCCTATTCCATCAGGTTTACACATGCTTTTATTGACATTATAAGAAGTAGCAAGCCCAATGTCAATCCCCATCCACAAGAAAAGGGATAGGATGATGTGCGCAGATTACCGAGGAACAACACCACTACAAACTACATACAAAGTACTTAAAACGATAATTTTCAATATAATAAAGGTCTAGTCAGGAGAGATAGTCAGCGACTATCGTTGTATTTTCCGGGGATGTATATCAACGACAGACCAGATATTCATACTCAAACAATGGAGGAATATTGAGAATATAGTAGAGATCGTTACTATTTATTCATTGATTTTGAATAAGTTTAGAACAACATCCACCGACCATCAATGTGGAACATAATGCATTAGCTCGGGATGCCAAATAAACTGAACAAAATGACCCATTTCCAATACTTTTTTCGTTTTGTTTTAAGTTTCACTTGACATGATTAACTCCATGTCACGATATTTAGCAGTCTTCTTTAAGTTTCATTTTTCTATGCTATGTCTGACTTCCTTGACTACTTCACGTATTTTCATTAGTTTTTAACCGGGTTTTCTCCAATAATTTTTGGTTTATATTTTTATCTTCTTTTTTCTAGTTTCGTTAGCATTTACGAATTGAAAAAAATATCCACAACTTGAGTAGGTTTGTCTCTTCAAAACTGTATCTGCCTTGTTCGTTAGGTTCATGCCTCAAGTCTAAATTTTCTCTAGAACACCGATTGGAATTCAAGCGTTACATGGTCACTCTCTCCTACGTGGTGCATGTAACTCATATATTTGATAATATCAAATATCTTGGTGAGCAGGAGGTTCTGTATTTCTGTAGTGTCTTGTCACTGTATTTGTGTCACGTCTTTCACCAATTAGATAATTGTTTTTCCCATTCCAACATTTGATTGCAAAACCCCTGGAATTTTATTACCACCTGCCTCCCTTTCCTCCCACTATCACTTTCTGCGATTTTCTGTATGTGTGTGCGTGCATATGTGTGTGTGTTTATGTGTTTGTGTGTGTGTGTGTGTGTGTGTGTGTGTGTGTGTGTGTGTGTGTGTGTGTGTGTGTGTGTGTGTGTGTGTGTATGAGTATGTGTATGTGTGTGTGTGAGTGTATGTGTGTGTGTGTGCGCGTGTGTGTGTGTGTATGTGTGTGTGTGTGTGTGTGTGTGTGTGTGTGTGTGTGTGTGTGTGTGTGTGTGTGTGTGTGTGTGTGTGTGTGTGTGTGTGTGTGTGTGTGTGTGTGTGCGTTTGTATTCACGAGTTTATATATTATTCATATATCATTTAAAGTGAGTTATAATTTCCCTGCCTCGTTGGCCAAAATACTACATGCTTTTATCTACATATTCATTATATATTGCACTAAATAATTTATCTTTTATTAGAAATGGAAACAATAATCAATACTATAGGAGGAGGGAATAACAATTTTACGATCTCTCTTACAAAAGAGGTATTGTTGGACGCGCAAAGATCACCTAAAACGACCAAGATCTTGCCGCTAGCCGTATCCTGGCCATGTTGTTGCACGATCTGTCGAGATGATTGTTTGTTGTCGTTCAACAAAACATTCCCCTCTTTCTCAACGCCCCTTCACCCCATCCATCTCATCTCATCTTCGGTCATTCCCTCAAATTCGCTCCCTCTACCTCTGCCCACCACGCCTCTTTTACTAATCTTTCATCACTCATTCTTTCCATATGTCCAGATCATTCTAATACTTCACATATCAGCCCTATCTGCCGTCTTCATTTCCACTATAGCTCTCCTCTTCACATCCTCGTTTGTCATTCTATCCAACCAAGTCATTTACTTGATTTTCTCAGTCTACAATTTACCTCCACCTCTACTCCTCACCCTTCTGCTACATACGACACCAAATACTTGAAGCTATATTCTTCCTCCAGCCTCTCTCCTTTAAGATCTACTTCTAACTCACTGCATACTGTCCACTTGTACATCTCATCACCTTAGATTTACCCACATTTACCCTCAACTTTCTCTTATTGCATACCTTCCTAAATTCCGTCACTAACTCCTTGAGTCCCCCATCTGACCCTGCCACAAGAGCAGTATAATCAGCAGACAACAACTGGCTCTCCACGCAACCTCTGCCTTTCCTAAACCCACAGTTTTCCTCCTCCGTTCCTCCCCTAACCCTCTCAATCAAAACCCTCCCATAAGCCTTCCCAACTACACTCAATAAACTGTGTTGGACTGTGTGTGTGCGCGCGCGCGTGTGTGTGTGTGTGTGTGTGTGTGTGTGTGTGTGTGTGTGTGTGTGTGTGTGTGTGTGTGTGTGTGTGTGTGTGTGTGTGTGTGTGTGTGTGTGTGTGTGTGT
>NC_134780.1:1972327-1982327 GCF_046742065.1 Oratosquilla oratoria | reverse complement strand
CAAAAACTGAATCAACAGCAAAGCTCTTCTAAGGCCCTCAAAGCTCTACGCAGTAAACAAAGACCACCACCAAGTTTCTCATACATCCAAGGACGTAAGTCCAAATTGCGTTGTAGGGGAGGCGATGTCCAGTCATACACCCCGCTGTGCCCAATATTGCTACTCGCCACTGTCATATATATATACATATATGTATGTATAAATGCAAAATTATGTACATATATACTCAGAAATATATTTAAGCATATATATATATATATATATATATATATATATATATATATGTATATATATATATATATATATATATACATAATACATATATATATATATATATATATATATATATATATATATATATTCATTCATACATAAAGGCATACATACATGCATACATACATACAAACATACATACGTACATACATACATACATACATACATACATACATACATACAAACATACATACGTACATACATACATACATACATACATACATATATACATATATACATACATACATACATACATACATACATACATACATACATGCATACATGCATACATGCATACATGCATACATGCATACATGCATACATGCATACATACATACATACATACATACATACATACATACATACATACATACATACATACATACATACATACATACATACATACATACATACACCGGACTCAGACACAGGTAATTTAATCACGAGGTTTCGAACCCTGTCCTTGTATAGTTCTCAGGGGTTACAATTGGGAGGCAGTCAATTCCCATTTATATAGAAAAGAATGCAGTACGAGTACATGTGGTACACTGGGCGAGGTCACTGCGCGGGTTTTTTTCTCAATCTCCCGCCACAATTTTGTCCTGACGTGGGTGTGGATGAAAAGTCTCTCTCCCAGTCATGGTCATAGCCTTTCCTAGGTTCTCGCCCGCCGTTGGGTGTCTGTTCCGTTCGTCCTTTCTCTTGCCCCTCTGAAAATGGTGTGAAATGTGGCGGATCTGTTCATGCTGTCCTCGTCAGTAGCCCACGCTTCCAAAAACAGCCTGCTACTTTTTTTTTTTTTTTTTTTTTTTTTTTTACAAAGCATCCCCGCCCTTCCAATCAAACTCATGCGGATACTAGTCACAATATTTGAATATTGTTGAATTCTGGTCCCTCCTGTTCATTGCTCTGCGGTGTTCTTGCAGTTAGTGGCCAGCTTTTTCCCCGTCTCTCCAACGAAGTGCGCGTTGCAATCCTTACACTTCACCCCGTAAACTGCCCCTGCTTGGCCCTTCTTGCACTCTCGATCTTCGACCTTTGTGCAATGTGTTGCTTGGTTTATGTGCCACATTGATTCCATGTCTCCGGAGCAGTATTACCGTAATCTCAGAAGCTCCCTTCACGTGAGAGCACCGTGCAAGGTATTGCTTGGCTTATGTGCCACATTGACCCCATGTCTCCGGAGCAGTATTGCCGTAATCTCAGAAGCTCCCTTCACGTACAGGGTCGTCACCCTTGTTCTTGCTTGGTGCGTCACACTTCGGTCGCTTTCCCTACCTCTTCACCACTGTAGGTAACTATTGGCCCGGAATACCTTTCTCAGCCTGTTCCTCTCTTCTTATAAAAGCTCTTAACGTTCTTCCACATCCGATGTCTTCAAATAATCCTGGGCCAAACATGGCAAGACAAACTACCACACACTGAAATCTTGGAACGTGCACAAATCTTCAGCATTGTAGCATCGCTGGCAAAGCCTCAGCTACAATGGCCGGGTCAAGTCATCTACATATCAGAAAGTCGTCTTCCCCAACAATTTTTTTTTGTGGTCATCTAGTTAATCCAGGTTGTAATGCAGAAGAAAAAAAAAAGTATAAAGATCAGATAAAAATCAAACTCATGAGGTGGTATATCGCACCAACTGATTTTGAAACCATTACTTTCTAGCACGTTTTATAATGTGCAAAGTGCTCACAAGGGGTCAAACATCTTGATTCTTCTCGCAACCAAGCACGGGACAACTGGTGGGAAAAAAAGACATCAGCTAGATAATAAAATTTGTCTACCTGATCCAGAGCTGACTTGCCCTAATTGTGAGAGGATGTGCGGGTCAAGAACTGGGCTCCACACTCATCCCTCTCTGGCATCAGCGCCAAAGACCTAAGAATCACCCCTCAGCTTCAATCATCCCATCACACGTCACCGGAGTACTAGTACTGTCGTTGTCTATTAGCATCGGACTGCCATAAGGAAGTGTGTGTGTGTGTGTGTGTGTGTGTGTGTGTGTGTGTGTGTGTGTGTGTGTGTGTGTGTGTGTGTGTGTGTGTGTGTGTGTGTGTGTGTGTGTGTGTGTGTGTGTGTGTGTGTGTGTGTGTGTGTGTGTGTGTGTGTGTGTGTGTGTGTGTGTGTGTGTGTGTGTGTGTGTGTGTGTGTGTGTGTGTGTGTGTGTGTGTGTGTGTGTGTGAGTGTCTGTGTGCGTGTTGTGTGTGTACATAAGAACATAAAAATGAAGGAGACTGTAAGAGACCATAATGCTTACAATAGGTAGATCCATGTCCACCTATCATGATCATCCATAAAGATATTTAACCTTGTCTTAAAATCAACCAATAGTTTCTGCGCTTGTTACATTATTACTAGAGCGCGGGTCACGCGAGCAGTGTTTAGGCAACAAGTTCCCGTTTTCTCGGCAGCGTTTTTCCTGCTTTGCCCGTGTAAACTACGGTTCACACGAGCAAAACGGGAAAAGTTGCCGAGAAAACGGAAACTTGGTGCCGAAACATTACTCGTGTGAAACGTGATTTATTCCATTTGCTAAATATTCTATTGGTAAACCAGTTTTTGCCTATTTCATTCTTGAATATAATGTATGTTCGTGCTGAAATAACCATTATTTTCTATTTTATCATTTCGATTAATAATTTCAGCTATATACTTAGATGAGAATGTAAAGTGACCATAACAAATCTGTCTGCTTCCGAATTCAGTCATATCAACCACTTCAGTACGAGTCAAATTCTCTCGCGGAGCATCGGCTGACATATGTACGATGCATCACATTACTCGCATTGTAGAATATAAGGTCACTGATGTATTACGTGTCCTCTTTTACGCTTAGTAATAATAAAGACAGAAAACTCGATCAAATCAGTTCATAGAATCCGGGGGTAATTCATGTGCAACTACAAAAAATATATGTAATCAAGACGCCGACTTTATCGTGTATTCTTTAAGCTACATGAAGCTTACGTATACGTTATCGTGTCGAGGAGGTTAATCAACTATCCACTTTCTGTTGTATCAAATGAATTGGAATGATAAAAATCCCTCTGACTCAAGACAATCCATAAAAACATATGTATTAAAAAAGGAAAGTGCGAGTTATCAGGAAAAAGAACAAGACTTTGAAAGCAATTGTATATTGCATTTAAAAGTGGGTGAAAGCAACGAGTGTATTTCAACAAGGTGGTAAAATTAATTTGTTTTCTTATACACAGGCATCTAGGAAACTTAATAGGTTTCTTCTCTCTCTCTCTCTCTCTCTCTCTCTCTCTCTCTCTCTCTCTCTCTCTATATATATATATATATATATATATATATATATATATATACATAAATATTTCACTCGTCCAAACCTTCATTAATCTTTATTAACGCCTTCCAACATTTCTATTCAGTTAAACATTAAGCTCGTTGCAATTCATCTTAGTGTCAGGTGGTACAGAAGGGATGATACTAATATATAAATATTTACAATGGATGTCCTTGTCCAGGTGTCGAGGATGATAAGGATCCATCAAATAAAAGGATATAAAACTTATTCACGTGCAGAGAAACAGGAGCTATGAGAAACGTCATCATCACTTTACTCTTGTTAGAAGTCACAATCTGGAAGTTATATGAGATCACGTTAGCTTTAACGACTTGATTTTATTCTTTCGCTTCGATGACATTTTATACAGATTTTTTGTTCAGAATTCCACGTATTTTCCTACAGCTTAAAGGACACCTAAACAAAGAATCTATGGCTATTTCTCTTTTACTAGAGTGATGTCCTATGCAGACTTTTTTTTTTTACCAACCCCAGTTAATTTCATTCACCGAAACGGCATCATAGCAACGATTCCATGCAACGTCGAAAGTGCAGACGCCATCATCAATTTCTTGTGACAGAAAAAAAAAAAAAAAATCCTGACTCACGACATGCGAGCGTGAGTGTTCTGACACGCTTTCATAACAACGTTAGTAAGGTAAAGCTGGGACACACTTCCGTTAGCACAAAGTGTGTAAGCCTTGAACACAATCCCGCTCCTCCGTGCGTTAAAAGCTTGTAAATAGCGTGTTTGTTCACTTCTGCCTACATACGTTACAAAGGGCCAAGAACAGTTCCATCTCAAGCAGGGCATTGAGAAATATCATATAAAGTTGAAATGCGTATGAAGCCTGTGGCATAACTATCCTAGTATGAAATGACGCCAGCGTTGTTAGTGAAGGTAGGAGTGAAAGTGGATGTGGATGTGGATGTGGATGTGGATGTGGATGTGGATGTGGATGTGGATGTGGATGTGGATGTGGATGTGGATGTGGATGTGGATGTGGATGTGGATGTGGATGTGGATGTGGATGTGGATGTGGATGTGGACGTGGATGTGGATGTGGATGTGGATGTGGATGTGGATGTGGATGTGGATGTGGATGTGGATGTGGATGTGGATGTGGATGTGGATGTGGATGTGGGTGTGGATGTGGATGTGAATGTGGATGTAGAGGTGGAAGTGGAGGTTGAGATGATGACTGTGGAGGTAAAAATAGCGTGTTGGTGGCAGTTCTGGTGGTAGAAGTAGAAAGTAGTTGAGGTATTAGTATTTGTGTATATGATGGTGATAGATATGATAGTGGTGATAGTGGTGGTTATGGGTGTCGTGGTGGTGCTAAAAGTTACAGTTAATCAGGTAACGTTGGTTATGTTGGTGCCAGAAATGGTGATGGTGATTGAGATGGTGACGGTAGTATTCGTGGTGATGTTGGTATAGATGTGCGTGGAAAGTGTTTGTGGCGAGCGAGCCTGTGAGGGGTTACTGGGTAGCGACATTATCTGAAAAACTGGCAGTGGCTGTGGCGATGGTTACGACATTTGTAGTCTGAACACGAGAGAACCCTTCAGCTCGTTCCCTACCCAGCCTCGTGAAGGTTGAGAGGCAACATAACAAGGTTCTTCAATCTCGGGTGAGCTGGAACTATTTTCTACTTCCTCAGTACCTCCCAGGAATGACCTACTCCTTGCCGCCATATCCTCAGTCTTTCTGGTTCCTCCTGCTCTAACAAACCCTTCTTTACTTTTTTTCTTCACTCTTTCTATTTTCCTGTGGTTATTTGTGACATAGTTTTCTACTCCACTTGTACTCGTATATTACTTTCAGTTTCTTCTTCCTTCCTTCGCATTTCTTCCCTGATCTCACTTTTCTGTTTGTTTTCCACCCTTTTTCTACTATTACTCATTTCGTTTTTATTAGTTTCCTTAACTTAAAATACCTCAACTCATTTAATTTCTCTTTTCTCATTTTTCTTTACTATTCCAACTTTTACTATTGTTCTATTTTTAGCATTTACCACACACACACACACACACACACACACACACACACACACACACACACACACACACACACACACACACACACACACACACACACACACACACACACACACACACACACACACACACACACACACACACACACACACACACACACACACACACACACACACACACACACACACACACACACACACACACACACACACAACCACACACACACACACATATATATATATATATATATATATATATATATATATATATATATATATATATATATATATATATATATATACATATGGGGGTGATTGGAGTGCACGCGTCTTAGGCTAAGCTATTCTTAACCTTCCTACAGCCTCTTCTCCTAACTGCTTGCATGCTACCTTCCCGTGGTCCCCCCAGTTTATTACAGAATGCATGTAAGCGACCGAGTGTCAGACGGTATAATCAGACCCCCCTTGCTGCCTTGTAGGGTATGCTTCTTTGGGTAAAGGCTTGGAGAAGGAAAAATCCGAAATAAAACCATGCCAGTCGGTCTGGCTGCAAGGCGAGATCTGGTGGACTCGATTATTGGCAGACCCATGCAACTCCGCACCACAGTCTTGCACCTCACACCTGTGTGGCACAGGAGGAAGGTGTGGAGCCAGGGTGTGTGGTCATCACTCTGGCAATATGTTGTCCACTCTGGCAATATGTTGTCCACCCTACGACAGTCGGAATTATTTTATAAATATATATATATATATATATATATATATATATATATATATATACATATATATATATATATGTATATGTATATACATATATATATATATATATATATATATATATATATATATATTTGTGTGTATATGTGTGTATACTCTATATGTATACATATACATAAATATATACATATGGTTCTCTTTACATTATAAAGATTTGTGGTTTTACATGCTCTCTGGGAAAGGATTTACCAAGTGCATATTGGTGTTTTGTTATGGTGTTTTGTTGTGGAATAGCTCACACTGAAGATATAGAGTACTTTAATCCTGTTGAATTAAATCGTTTTTTGGAATAGATGTATTGTTAATTAAGACGACAGTTATTTATATTTCAGAAGTACTTATATACAGAATAATCATCACTTCTTTTTTCGTTCCCTGACCCTTGAAGGCAGCTCTTTCGCATGAAGAGTCGGGGTTGTTGTTGTTTTTTATTTGTGATATTTTCAAATTGATATCGAGGACCGTAGTGATCTGAATGTTGACGATTATCTTCCTTGTGGTCTTTGTTCCTTGTTGATGCCGATAACATAAAATTCTTTTGATGGAAGATAATGCTACGAAGGATTTCTTGGACCTTTTGGACCATAAAATTGTCAAAATGTAACTGATCGTTAAGAAAGCCCTCACTGTTACTATATTTTTCACTGCCACTCACGTTGAATGAGGGAGAGTTCACAACTCATGCTAATAATTGCTTCCCAAAGAATACGATGTAAGATTTACTGTCTTAACGATTCTATTGATAACACTACTATAGTATCTCTTTAGGCACTCATTAGAACAGCTGTGAGTGTGCCTTACACATAATTGCTTCACAAAGAAAACGATGTAAGACTTACTGTCTTAACAATTCTATTGATAACACTACTATGGTATCTTTGTAGGCAGTCATTAGAGCAGCTGTGTATGTGCCTTACACATAATTGCTTCACAAAGAAAACGATATAAGACTTACTATCTAAACGATTCTATTGATAACACTACTATGGTATCTTTGTAGGCAGCCATTAGAACAGCTGTGTATGTGCCATACACATAAACTTAGTGGTAAATAAGTAACCACCACGGTGAGCTAAAGGGTCTTAGAAAGGGAAATCATGATTCGCTCTCATTTTATGAATTAATGAGGAAAGAATTACACTGAAAAGTTTTCGCAATTTGAAAAACCTACTACCAACGGTTGGAAATAATTTTTTTGCAAACATTAATTAAAAGAAGACCTAAATGAAGTCCATGGCAGCAGCAGGTCCATATAAATACACTCCTTTGGTACAAGCACCAGTAAGGTGACATAAAATGTCATCAGGTATCACTAACAGATGGAGTTTTTCTGGCTCACTATCGTGTCATGCTGCTTACTTCGTATTTGTACGAAAGGGGCGCTTTACTATGACCCGGATGGCAACAGTTACGTGGTGCAAGAGTAGAGTGTACAAGTAAACTACGTCTTGTCATTGATTCTTTATATCTGCCTGTTGACTTGTACAAATCGTATTCACAACTGATCAGTTTGAGGTCTGGAAATCGACTGAGTATTTTCCTTCCTGGCAGTCCCTCCTCATCCAACTTTCCGCACACATTTATATACACCGTTTTAGCTAGCTATGTATTTTCTATGATATTCACATTTCAAATTATATTAATTCTTTAAACACTTTGTATGTAAGAATAATCGTTGCCGTCTATGTTAATGGAAATGGACATCAACACTCAAATGGCCTTTTTTTTCTCGGCTTAATACAACCACCTTCCGAGCATCTACATAAAGAACATTGGAACAATTTGCTGCTGTTTATGAATTCCACACTACACGGAATTTACATTTCATCTACATTATTCTTTCCAAAACATCATCTCTAATATTTCATACCACCTTTACAAAAAATAAAAAAGCGGTAAAGTTAATGTTGTGGCAGACGCCAGGACTATTCAGCTGAAAGTCGGAATTGAAATCTCATTCAGGACGGAATTGACTTCAGTATTACCCTGGCTCTCGTAATATATTTTTTTTGTGCAAAATGCACAATTATTTAATCACGCTAAGGTTCTGGCTTCCATCCAAAAAAGTTTTTGATCTACTGAAGTTTCCTTCATAGTTGCTCAATGATATCGCACGACGTATTTTACAATAAAATATATGACGTGCATTTTTGGCACCATCGTGCTCACTTTCATTCTAGTTGAATGAGTTTGATTTACACTCCACCGTCCTTCCTCCACCTTATCGTTTATACATGGGTGGATGTTCGACCCATATATTTCTCGCAGTTTTCCCTCGGCAACATAGCTTCGCTTCCATCTTAAATAGCCTATCATGTTCCACCTTAGGGTTTATTCTGATCCATCCGGTTCCACCTTCTGCTTCACTGAATCCACCTTATCTTCCACTCGATTTTTATACACAGCCTACTCAGATCCACACTGTGATCCACGCGAGTCCACCTTATGTCCCACTCAGAACCTTAATTTGCTGGACGCTGTTCCACCACATTCTTCACATCCCTCGTATGTTCTGTACTTTCCAATCTAATTGTTCTTTCAGTACCGCAGTTTACCAGACCCGTTCCACCCCTTTGCTCAGCTCAGTTCCACCTTTTGTGGTCCCGTCATATGATCCACGTAGATCTACGGTTCCACTCTGATCCATTCAGAAACCCTTCAATGCTTCACTCGTTTTCTCCCTATGATCCATATCTTATTTCACGAGATTTCACTATGATTGACTCATGTCTACTGCACACTCAGTTGCTTTTTTACTCAATTCCCTTGAGTTCCATACGTTTCTGAACGCGGTTCCACTTGATGCTCCATTTCGCTCCACCGTATGTTCCACCTATTCCTACCCCATGCTCCAAGAGGATCCACCGTCTGTCATACCATTCGTTGCCCTCTCGTCGCGTAGTCTAATCTCCAACTCGATCACATCTCATATGCTTGAGAGCATCCACAGACGCTCGCTCTCTCCATCTCTAACTCTTGATCTCACTCTGTCCCACGTCATCGTTCTCTTACACTGTCGGTTGTTTTCTTGATTTAGGATTTCTTCTCTCTTTCTCTCTTATTTACTTGCTTCCTCTACCGAATTTGATCTAGGCCTCAACCCCTGTCTCTCTGTCTCTCTCTCTCTCTCTCTCTCTCTCTCTCTCTCTCTCTCTCTCTCTCTCTCTCTCTCTCTCTCTCTCTCTCTCTCTCTCTCTCTCTCTCTCTCTCTCTCTCTCTCTCTCTCTCTCTCTCTCTCTCTCTCTCTCTCTCTCTTTCTCTCTCTCTCTCTCTCTCTCTCTCTCTCTCTCTCTCTCTCTCTCTCTCTCTCTCTCTCTCTCTCTCTCTCTCTCTCTCTCTCTCTCTCTCTCTCTCTCTCTCTCTCTCTCTCTCTCTCTCTCTCTCTCTCTCTCTCTCTCTCTCTTTGTCTTCTTCCTACCCATCTCCCCTTCTCCTCACTCTCTTTTCTAAATATTATCGTATTGTTCATATATACTTAGCCTAACCTTCTTCATTCATACGTTTCTTCCCTCCTTATTCTTTCTTTCCTTCTTATTTCTTCATATCCACCCCTACTTTTTTCTTCCTTCATTAATACCTTTCTACCTACATATCTTTCCTTTCTTCCTCCCTTACTTTTTCCTTCTTTCCTTTCATTATT